>NC_043024.1:7410891-7418391 GCF_006345805.1 Octopus sinensis
GATGGGCTTCTTTCAGTTTCCGTCTACAAAATCCACTCACAAGGCTTTGGTCGGCCTGAGGCTATAGTAGAAGACACTTGCCCAAGGGGCCATGTAGTGGGACTGAACATTGTTTTGTCTTGGTACAAGATGGGCTACAGCAAATATTCTGCTCAATATCACTGACCTTAACCAGTTGAGCATGTCCCTTGGTGGCTGACAACATGTGCATCTCTGATCATGAGCTGAAGTAGTGGGGGAGCATCCTAGCCATGTGTTGAGGGGGATTCTTTGGGGTTTGAATAATTCACCTCTGGAAACATGGGTGTTTCGTTCAACATCCTTAAGCAACCCTTATTCAGGGACCTTTTGAGCATGATGGGTTACTGGACCTGAAGAAAATTCTAACTGGTCCCCACCTGCAAGGCCATGTGCTGTTTATCTTGATATGAGATCACCATGTCGCGCACATATGGTTGTGATGCATGTGCCTGGTGTACCCTTATCAGACGGGTAATCATGATGAGTATACTGGGCTTTGTATATTTTACCCCAGTGTCACTTTGATGGCATGCACTACTCTCTCTCTCTCTCTCAATAATAATGATAATAATAATAATAATAATAATAATAATAATAATAATAATAATATAATAATAATAATAATAATAATAATAATAATAATAATAATCCTTTCTACAATAGGTACAAGGCCTGGGAATTTGGGGGAGGGGACCAGGTGATTAAATCGACCCCAGTATTTCAATTATACTTAATTTATCAACTCTGAAAGGATGAAAGGGTATGTACGTATATATGTATGTATGTATGCATATATATATGTATGTATATATATGTATGTATGCAGGCATGTATACATGTATGTATATATGTACGTATCTATGTATATATGTATGTATGCTTGTATGGACTGTATCACTGTATCTATGCATGTATGTATGCATGTATGTATACACGCATGTATGTATGTATTCAGGCATGCATGCATGGACATATGTATGTATCTCTGTATATATGCATGCATGTACGTATGTATGTATACATACATGTATGTATGCGCGTATATATGCATGTATATATGCACGTACGTATCCAAGTATGTATGCATATATGTACGTATGTATGCATGCATGTATAGACGTATATATGTACGTACGCATCTCTGTATCTATGCATGTATGTACGTACGTATGTATGTATGTATGCATGCATGTATATACGCATGTATGTATGCATGGACATACGTATGTATCTCTGTATGTATGTATGCATGCATGCACGTACGTATGCATGTATGCCTGCATGCATGTGTATATATATGCATGCATGCATGTATGTATGTATGTATGTGTGTATGTATGTATGTATGTATGTATGTATGCATGTATATATGCATGTATGTAAGTACGTATACATGTATGTATGCTTCTACGTACGCATGTATGTATGCATGTATGTAAGTACGTATACATGTATGTATGCTTCTACGTACGTATGTATGTATGCAAGTGCGTACGTACGTAAGTATGTATATCTGCATGCATGTATGTATGTATGTATGTATGTATGTACGTACGTAGCCATGTATGTATGCATGTATGCAAGTGCGTACGTATGTATGTATATCTGCAAGCATGTATGTATGTTTGTACGTACGTATCCATGTATACACGTATGTACGTACAGGCAAATGCATCAGTTGACGAAACGCCAATTTTCTCTTTTTTTGACATTTCGTACTGCGCATGCTCAACCGGATACCGACCGTCAAAACTGTAAAAGAATGTCAAACAATCTTAAACGCAAACACAAATTCACGAAGAAAATAATTTGACATCGGACATAGACACAGTAAATCAATATCCCTCATATGTACCTATATCTCTACTATTGTGCCTTTAAATTAGACGTAGACAGAATATGGATTTAATTGTTCAGGTAAATATTTTTCCTATAATTTATCATATTTTCACGGTTTAATTCTTATTTGGCAGAGTTTCGGAATAAGTACATTACTTAATTATGTGTTATTATTTTGTTTTCACCTGTAATTTCTTCAGATTACGATACTGCAACAAATAATAATAAAAATAATAATAATAATATTGGTTTCAGATTTTGTGGCTGTGTGGTAAGTAGCTTGCTTACCAGACCACATGGTTCCGGGTTCAGTCCCACTGCGTGGCAGCTTGGGCAACTGTCTTCTACTATAGCCTCGGGCCGACCAAAGCCTTGTGAGTGGATTTGGTAGACGGAAACTGAAAGAAGCCCGTCGTATATGTGTTTGTATTTGTGTGTCTGTGTTTGTCTCCCCCCAACATCGCTTGACAACCGATGCTGGTGTGTTTACGTCCCCGTAAACACACCCGCATCGGTTGTGTTCGGCAAAAGAGTACTAGGCTTACAAAGAATAAGTCCTGGGGTAGATTTGCTCGACCCCCCAAAAAAAAGGCGCTGCTCCAGCATGGCCGTAGTCAAATGACTGAAACAAGTAAAAGACTAAACGCCAACAATTCCGTGGGGAGGGTCAGGTCGATTATGTTATCGGCCTCGAAAGGTTGAAAGGCAAGATCGACCACGGCGACATTCGAACTCATAAGCGAAGGACGACGATATACTGCTAAGCATTTTGCCCAGCGTGAAGCACAATAATGATTATAATACCAATGGTTTCAAATTTTAGCAGAAAGGCAGCAATTTCGGGGCATAAATTAATCGAGTACACCGAAACCTGTGCTCAACTGGTACGAGCTGGCAGAACCGTTAGCACACCGGGCGAAATGCTTAGCGGTATTTCGTCTGCCGTTACGTTCTGAGTTCAAATTCCGCCGAGGTCGACTTTGCCTTTCATCCTTTCGGGGTCGATAAATTAAGTACCAGTTACGTACTGGGGTCGATATAATCGACTTAATCCGTTTGTCTGTCCTTGTTTGTCCTCTCTGCGTTTAGCCCCTTGTGGGTAGTAAAGAAATAGGTATTTCGTCTGCCGCTACGTTCTGAGTTCAAATTCAGCCGAGGTCGACTTTGCCTTTCATCATTTCGGGGTCGATTAAATAAGTACCAGTTACGCACTGGGGTCAATATAATCGATTTAATCCGTTTGTCTGTCCTCTCTGTGTTTAGCCCCTTGTGGGTAGTAAAGAAATAGGTACTTATTTTATTGACCTGGAAAGATGAAAGGCAAAGAATATTCCAACCATAATCATCTTTTATTTATTTTGCTTTTCAGACATATCAAATACTATATTATTTAATGTGCTTTTCCTGTTTTTCAAAATAGTAGTGTGACTTGAGGTGGGATTCAGCTGCTATTTCTAGCAGTTGTCTGCGTATGTATCGGCTTCTACAACACTTCCGCTTTGTAACAGAGCAGGGACAAATGGAGCGTACGAATTCAACAATTTCACCACACACACACACACACATTTACATACACACACATACACACACACACATACATTTATATACACACACACACATATATATATAGTACAGGCTTAGCTGTGTGGTAAAAGGCTTGCTTCCCTACCACGTTGTCCCAGGTTCAGTCCGACTGCGTGGCACTTTAGTCATTTAGTTGACGGAAATTGAAAGTAGCCCGTTGTATATGTGTATGTGTGTGTCCACCACCACCGCTTGACAACTGGTGTTGGTATGTTTGCGTCCCCGTAGCTAAACGGTTCGGCCTAAGAGATCCTAGTCTCCAGTGACAGTTCAGAGGCGAAATTAATATAGAGTTATGCCCCTTCGCACCTAGATTAACGTGTCTTCTGGTGTCTATAGTTTACCCAGACCGGCCGTTGTGAGTGTTTATTGAGCGAAAACACCTAAAGCTCCACGAGGCTCCGGCAGGGGATGGTGGTGATCCCTACTGTACTCTTTCACCACAACTTTCTCTCACTCTTACTTCCTGTTTCTGTTGTACCTGTATTTCAAAGGGCCGGTCTTGTCACTCTCTGTGTCACGCTGAATATCCCCGAGAACTGCGTTAAGGGTACACGTGTCTGTGGAGTGTTCAGCCACTTACACGTTAATTTCACGAGCAGGCTGTTCCGTTGGTCGGATCAACCGGAACCCTCGTCGTCGTAACCGACGGAGTGCTTCCTCCCCTATAGTTTACACTGTACACCTTAGGGAATTCCTACCTACTATTTTTCTACACACAGAGCGTGACCGTTTCCCAGATAATAGCAGGGCCCTATCTCCTACTCACTAGTGCTTTAGTCTTTACTAAGTTCACTCTCAGGGCTCTCAATTACAAGTTTTGCTTCCACATCTGGAATTTCTTCTCCCAATCCACCACTGATTCAGCTGAAGAGTTTACTCTTTTACTTGTTTCAGTCATTTGACTGCGGCCATGCTGGAGCACCGCCTTTAGTCGAGCAACTCGACCCCGGGACTTATTCTTTGTAAGCCCAGTACTTATTCTATCGGTCTCTTTTGCCGAACCGCTAAGTAAAGAGCGCAGGAGTGGCTGTGTGGTAAGTAGCTTGCCTTGTGAGTGGATTTGGTAGACGGAAACTGAAAGAAGCCTGTCGTATATATGTATATATATATATATATATTTATGTATGTGTGTGTTTCTGTGTCTGTGTTTGTCTCCCTAGCATTGCTTGACAACCGATGCTGGTGTGTTTACGTCCCCATCACTTAGCGGTTCGGCAAAAGAGACCGATAGAATAAGTACTGGGCTTTCAAAGAATAAGTCCCGGGGTCGATTTGCTCGACTAAAGGCGGTGTTCCAGCATGGCCACAGTCAAAATGACTGAAACAAGTAAAAGAGTAAAGAGTAAGAGTAATAATGATAAGTGATGTGCTTATTCTGAAATCTTGCCATCTGCCTTTTAAATATCTTCATCTCTTTATACTTTTCCTCTATTATTTCAGAGAATTCAATGCTCTTAGCATCAGCGGATTTTTTTGACCTTCAAGCATGTGCGGCATCCTTGGATAACAGTAAAAATCAGAGTTGATGGATATATAACAATGGAAGTTTTTGTCTGGAGTCACTTATGAAAAACCAAAAAGAAAATATTCTGTATGTTGTGGTGAAGAGCAAAAATTATGGAAAATAAATTATGCGAGAACAATGTTAAATGTAAGACAGAGACTACAGGAGTTTGTTTTGCTGAGGTTATAAAGAAAGAGAAAGAAAAGACCTATTACTGTGATATCTGTAAAAAATCATTCTCGCATAAAAGCAACCTTGCCACTCACAAACGTATTCATACAGGGGAGAAACCGTATCACTGTGATATCTGTTGTAAGTCCTTCTCACAAAAGGGTCACTTGAGAAGCCACAGGCATATTCATACAGGAGAGACACCGTATCAGTGTGATGTCTGTGGCAAGTCATTCTCTGAAGGAAGTAACTTAACTAAACACAAACGTATTCATACGGGAGAAAAGCCCTATCACTGTGACACTTGTGGGAAATCTTTCTCAGTAGTGAGTCACTTAACCACTCACATACGCGTTCACACAGGGGAGAAGCCATATCACTGTGATATCTGTGGTATATCTTTCTCTCAGATAAACACTTTAACTATCCACAAACATATTCATACAGGTGAGAAACCATATCACTGTGATATCTGTGGTAAATCATTCTCCGACGGAAATACCTTAACTATACACAAACGCAATCATACAGGTGAGAAACCGTACCTCTGTGATATCTGTGGTAAATCATTCTCTCTAAATGGTGACTTAACTATACATAAGCGTATTCATACAGGGGAGAAACCATATCACTGTGATATCTGTGGTAAATCTTTCTCTGAAGGAAGTACCTTGATTACTCACAAACGTATTCATACAGGGGAGAAACCGTATCACTGTGATATCTGTTGTAAGTCCTTCTCACAAAAGGGTCACTTGAGAAGCCACAGGCATATTCATACAGGAGAGACACCGTATCAGTGTGATGTCTGTGGCAAGTCATTCTCTGAAGGAAGTAACTTAACTAAACACAAACGTATTCATACGGGAGAAAAGCCCTATCACTGTGACACTTGTGGGAAATCTTTCTCAGTAGTGAGTCACTTAACCACTCACATACGCGTTCACACAGGAGAGAAGCCGTATCACTGTGATATCTGTGGTATATCTTTCTCTCAGATAAACACTTTAACTATCCACAAACGTATTCATACAGGGGAGAAACCATATCACTGTGATATCTGTGGTAAATCATTCTCCGACGGAAATACCTTAACTATACACAAACGCAATCATACAGGTGAGAAACCGTACCTCTGTGATATCTGTGGTAAATCATTCTCTCTAAATGGTGACTTAACTATACATAAGCGTATTCATACAGGGGAGAAACCATATCACTGTGATATCTGTGGTAAATCTTTCTCTGAAGGAAGTACCTTGATTACTCACAAACGTATTCATACGGGAGAAAAGCCATATCACTGTGATATCTGTGGTAAATCATTTTCTGTGGTAAGTCACTTAACCACTCACATACGCGTTCACACAGGAGAGAAACCATATCATTGTGATATCTGTGGTATATCATTCTCCCAGATAAATACCTTAACTAGACACAGACGTATTCATACAGGCGAGAAACCATATCACTGTGATATCTGTAACAAATTGTTCTCTGATGGCAATACCTTAACCATACACAAGCGTATTCATACAGGCGAGAAACCCTACCAATGTGATATCTGTGGTAAATCATTCTCTCGAACTGGGGACTTAACTAGACACAAGCATATCCATACAGGAGAGAAACCATATCATTGTGATATCTGCGGCAAATCATTTTCTCACGCAGGTAATTTAACTAGACACAAGTATATTCATACATAAGAGAGACCATATTACTGTGATATCTGTAGTAAACCATTCTTTCGAACTGGTCACTTAAATAGACACGAAAATATTTATAACGAAGAGAAACCATATCGTGATATTTTTTTTCTCTTTTTACTTGTTTCAGTCATTTTGACTGCGGCCATGCTGGAGCACCGCCTTTTAATCGAGCAACTCGACCCCGGGACTTATTCTTTGTAAGCCCAGTACTTATTCTATCGGTCTCTTTTGCTGAACCGCTAAGTGACGGGGACATAAACACACCAGCATCGGTTGTCAAGCAATGCTAGGGGTCAAACACAGACACACAAACATACACGCACATACATATATATATATATATATATATATATATATATATATATACGACGGGCTTCTTTCAGTTTCCGTCTACCAAATCCACTCACAAGGCTTTGGTCGGCCCAAGGCTATAGTAGAAGACACTTGCCCAAGGTGCAACGCAGTGGGACTGAACCCGGAACCATGTGGTTGGTAAGCAAGCTACTTACCACACAGCCACACCTGCGCCTTATTCATAAATATCATTATTGATGCTTTATTAATACTCTATTAATACTGTATGTGTGTGTGCGTGTTGGGGGAGTGAATACATTTCTTATGGTGTTTGTTTTATTCTTGTTATTTTATTCATAGTAGCAGGTTGTT
>NC_043024.1:7423391-7443391 GCF_006345805.1 Octopus sinensis
TTGAATGGTTGAAAATATCTCTATAATAAGCTGTACCAGATGAAGGACCAAATTTGTTAAGTAAACTGTGTTAAACACACACACACACAGAGTTCTACACATATGTTTTGGTTTTTGAAAATACAACATTGAGCAAAGGATATTCTAATATTTGAATGAAACCATTTCACTTTAATTTGGTATAAATATCAACACAATTATTTCTTCTTCCTCTTTTTTTTTCTTCTTTCTTCCCTTCTCCAAACTCACAGACACCCCCCCCCACACACACACACAAAACAATAATAAAAAGAATTCTTCTCTAAAACCCCAAAACCATTTGACCATTCCACCTTACACACACACACACTCTCTCTCAATGATAAAAAGGAAATATAATTTATGGCCTACCTTCCCTCCCCTTCCTTTTCTTCTCCTTTTCTAACACTTCCTCCAGATACAAAAAAAAACACACACACACACATGCTTTCCCTCACTTTCTCCCCATTCACCACCCTCTTGTACTGTCTTATGTCCCTCCTGGCCACTACACACTCAATAACACTCTAAAATGGTCAAAACTTAAATTCTTTTCCCCAAGATCTTAGACCTCCCTTGGAGTAAACATCCTGACCAGCTAACCAGCAAAACAATTTTTTCTTCTTCTTCCCTCTCCCTTCCCCTCTTTTTCTTTAACACTTCTTCCAAATACAAAAACACACACACATGCTCTCTCCCTCACTTTCTCCCTATCCATCACCTTCTTGTACTGTCTTATGTCCCTCCCCACCACTACACACTCAATAACACTATAAAATGGTCAAAACATTTTTCACAGGAACTTAGTTTGATTTGAAAACCCCACTAGAATGGGAGAAAGCGCTAATACATGATCTAAGTTATATGATGTATAAAAACATGTAATATACAAATAAATATCTGTAAATATAAAATCATCTGAATTTCTGAGTACCTCATTTCTTCTAATATAAAATATCTGTACATCATCTCCAAACCTTCTAATATCATCATCGTTTAACGTCCGTTTTCCATGCTAGCATGGGTTGGCCGGTTCAACTGGGATCTGGGAAGCCAGAAGGCTGCGCCAGGCCCAGTCTGATCTGGCAGTGTTTCTACAGCTGGATGCCCTTCCTAACGCCAACCACTCCGAGAATGTAGTGGGTGCTTTTTATGTGCCACCTGCACAGGTGCCAGATGGGGCTGGCAAACGGCCACGATCGGATGGTGCTTTTTACGTGTCACCAGCACGAGGCCAGTCGGGGCAGTGCTGGCAACGGCCACGTTCAGATGGTTCTCTTACGTGCCACCGGCACTGGTATCACAGCTACAATTTCCATTGATGTTGATTGATTTCGATTTTGATTTGGATTTTCACTTGCCTCAACAGGTCTTCACATGTAGAGTTTTGTGTCCCGAGAAGGAAAGGTATGCATAAGTGGACTGGCTACATCCCATGTAGAGGCCAGTGTCCGAAGTTTGAAAGTGTTTAGTTACAAAAAATAAATTTTTAAATCTGTCGGTCAAAAGGTAAAGATCCAGAAATTTATTCTATTATTCTCTCTTGCCGAACCGCTAAGTTACAAGGACGTAAAAGACTATGTTTTTATATGACTACAACTATAGTTGAATTGGTAGGATAACTTGCTACTTGTGATATTTAGTAAAATAATTATTTCAGAATACTCATATATTCCATCTGTTTCTAGAAAGGAAAAGTATATTATTGATTTATCCTCACTTAAACATGAATGTCCTTACTGCTACAAAAGAAACTTGGATCTTTTACCTTTTGGTCAAAGTTACACTTGTCCCACCAACACAGTACGAAGAACACTGATATCTTTAGAGAATTTTGATGAGCAAAGGAAAATGTCATTGCCATGAACAACAAAACATCGACAGAGTTTGGAGATAATTGTTCTCGAATTGGTGAGATTTTAGGAACAGTTAAAATGTGGTTAGCTAGTGCTGGTGTTGCTATCACCATTCATAGCTTACCTACTGTCAGCTGCTCTGATATCTGCAAAGAATTTCGATAAGCAAAATATTCTTTTCATAAGCAAAGGAAAATTTTGTCACTGCTATGAACAACAAAACATTGATAGGGTTTGGGGATAATTGTTCTTGCATGGGTGTAATTGTATCAGCAGTCAAAATGCAGTCAGCTAGTGCTGGTGTTACTATCACCATTCATTGTTCGGATCTTTACCTTTTGACCTACAGATTTAAAAAATAATCTTTTGTAACTAAACACTTTCAAACTTCGGACACTGGTAGAATGTGTCACATAAAACATCTTTTACTCTTAGCATTTTTGAGAAAAACTTATATTTACGAAGTAATTTCACGTTAAAGTTGTTGTGTTTCGGTAATTTTGACCAATCAATGACGTGTATTCAGGTGAATAAAATTACTGCCGTTGTTTGTCAGCAACAACTTCTGGTGGTGTATTTTTCGTTTGTCACTGTTATTTATGACAACCCTAACCCGAAAACCCTAGCCCTAAAACTCTAACCCTAAAACCCTAACTCTAAAACCTTAACCCTAACCTTAACCCCTTAAAGCTAAAACCAGTACAAATGCACAAACGATATCATAAATAACAGTGGCAAACGAAATATACACCACTGGAAGTTCTTGTTGACAAACAACGGCAGTAATTTTATTCAGCTGAATACACGTCATTGATTGGTTGAAGTAACCGAAATAGGACTACTTTAACATGAAATTACTTCGTAAATATAAGTTTTTCTCAAAAATGCTAAGAATAAAAGATGTTTTATATGACACATTCTACCAGTGTCTGAAGTTTGAAAGTGTTTAGTTACAAAAAATTAATTTTTAAATCTGTAGGTCAGAAGGTAAAGGTCCAGAAACTCTAATATGGGTTTATAGGATAAAATGCATGCTTGTATATAGTACTGGCAGGGAGATAACTCCCCCCACCAACGATAATAAATATATATTTTTTGCAAACTCGCTGGCAAATCACAACACCACTGCCTATCCTGGCACTGATTTACTATATTCTCTTTTTACTTGTTTCAGTCATTTGACTGCGGCCATGCTGGAGCACCGCCTGTAGTCGAGCAAATCGACCCCGGGACTTATTCTTTGTAAGCCCAGTACTTATTCTATCGGTCTTTTTTGCCGAACCGCTAAGTGACGGGGACGTAAACACACCAGCATCGGTTGTCAAGCAATGCTAGGGGGACAAACACAGACACACAAACACACATACATATATACGACAGGCTTCTTTCAGTTTCCGTCTACCAAATCCACTCACAAGGCATTGGTCAGCCCGGGGCTATAGCAGAGGACACTTGCCCAAGATGCCACACAGTGGGACTGAACCCGGAACAATGTGGTTGGTTAGCAAGCTACTTACCACACAGCCACTCCTTTGCTAGCAGAGAGGTAAGTCGCTACTATTTCTAGCAGTCAAGCGTCGTTCATTGACAAAACCAAGGAAGATTGAAATCACACGATCTGGTGGTCTTGACGCTGGAAGTGGTGGGATTTTATCTCCGCACCAGTAATATAATTGAGTGCATTTTGCACCAAAACATCTATATGAGAGCTTCTCTCATGGTATCTACCAAAGTATAGTTTGTTCTAACAGAACATCCACTTGTAACGGTAGCGGTTACCAGTTGTAATGGCTAAGATTAGTTGTTATAATTGCTTATTGTAGGATGTGTAAGATGGATAATGCATGAAGTTTTAAGGAAATATTTATTTACTTTCACGTGACAATACTTTGCCTCGATGGACAGGTTATGATAAATCCAAAAGCATGCGAAGTAAAGTTTGTGTTTATGTCCTCTTCATTGTTTAGTAGTAATTACAAATTACAGAGAGAGACTATCGGCGGTGTATTTTTCGTTTGTCACTGTTATTTATGACATCGTTCGTGCGTTTGTACTTGTTTTAAGGGATTTTAGGGTTAGGGTTTTAGAGTTAGGGTTCTGTCATAAATATCAGTGACAAACGAAATATACACCGCCAGAAGTTCTTGTTGACAAACAACAGCAGTAAGTGGCCAAAAGCCTGAATATTAAAAATCATACCGTCTTCCAGTGCGGAGCTTTGAAGTCGATACCGAAAAGAGTCTGAACAAGCAATTGTTTCTATATAAAGGAGGAACAAGGGTGTGAGAATAGTAGTGAAATGAAATTAGCACTAAAATAAGACAAGAAATACCAATATGTCTAGAAAAAGAATAGTACGTATGATATCATATATATATATATACTCAAAATAAGCAACAAGAATGACTCCGGTAATTTGGTACAAGCGTTTCGTACTACATCATTTTATTAAATGTTGTAAGTATTACAACAGATTTAAGATGCTGAGTACTCATCAGCCAATTATATATATACATCATCATTGTTTAACGTCCGCCTTCCATGCTAGCATAGGTTGGACGGTTCAGCTGGGGTCTGGGAAGCCAGAAGGCTGGACCTGACCCAATCTGATCTGGCAGTATTTCTACGGCTGGATGCCCTTCCTAACGCCAACCACTCCGTGAGTGTAGTGGGTGCTTTTTACGTGCCACCGGCACAGGTGCCAGACGACGCTGGCAAACAGCCACAATCAGATGGTGCTTTTTACGTGCTACTGGCACAGAGGCCAGACGAGGCTGGCAATGGCCACAATCGGATAGTGCCTTTTACGATCCACCGGCACAGAGGCCAGTCGGGGCGGCACTGCCTACGGCCACATTCAGATGGTTCTCTTACGTGCCACCGGCACTGGTATCAGAGCTACAAATTCCATTGATCTTGATTTTGATTCTGATTCTCATTTGCCTCAACAGGTCTTCACAAGTAGAGTTTTATGTCCCAAGAAGGGAAGGTATGCATACGTAGGCTGGCTCCATCCCAGGTAAAGGCCACGAGTTATGGCCTCACTTGTCCTGCTGGGTCTTCTCACGCACAGCATACTTCCAAAGGTCTCGGTCTCTAGTCATTGCCTCAGTGAGAACTAAAGTTTGAAGGTCGTGCTTCACCACCTCGTCCCAGATTTTCCTGGGTCTACCTCTTCCACAGGTTCCCTCAACCGCTAGGGTGTGGCACATTTTCACACAACTATCTTCATCCATTCTTGCTACATGACCATACCAGCGCAAACGTCTCTCTTGCACTCCACAACTGAGGCTTCTTAGGTCCAACTTTTCTCTCAAGGTACTTACACTCTGTTGAGTATGAACACTGACATTACACACCCATTGGAGCATACTGGCTTCATTTCTTGCGAGCTTACGCATATCCTCAGCAGTCACGGTCCATGTTTCACTGCCATGTAGCATGGCTGTTCGTACACATGCGTCATACAGTCTGCCTTTTACTCTGAGCGAGAGGCCTTTTGTCACCAGCAGAGGTAAGAGCTCTCTGAAATTTGCCTAGGCTATTCTTACTCTAGCAGCTACACTTTCAGCACACCCGCCCCCGCTAGGCGTAGGAGTGGCTGTGTGGTAAGTAGCTTGCTTACCAACCACATGTTTCCGAGTTCAGTCCCACTGCGTGGCACCTTAGGTGAGTGTCTTCTACTATAGCCTCGGGCCGACCAAAGCCTTGTGAGTGGATTTGGTGAAGAAAAAACTGCGGATCTTTTCGGTTTGAACGGCAATTTTTTCTAGCGGTGTCATATGAAATTGTCACCCATAATTTTGACCCTAGAATCGATCTATTGCATTTCAATGTCTTTTAGGGTTAGGGTTAGGGGTGGGAGAAGGGTATCTTTTTTTCTTCACAAATGTAAATAAACCCAATCTGTTTCTTAAACGAGGGACATATTCATACGGCACAGAATGTTTTCACCTCAATAGACGTCACTGATTGGTTGAAATTGCAGAAATTGAAGACAAAAAACAACAAATATCTTACAAACTATAGAATTTTCTCAATAAAGCCAAGAGAAAAAAATGTTTTATAAACACATTCTACCAGTATACGGAGTTTAAAATTTTTTAGTTACCTAGAAATTATGTTAAAAACTGCCGGTCAAACAGAAAAGGTCCTCCAAGATAAATAGGGAAAATGAGTAGGGTGGAGATTAATGAAATGGAAAGAGGAATAAAGGAATGAGATGAAGAAAGAGAAGAAAGTTTGGATCTTTTCTGTTTGAACGGCAGTTTTTAACATAATTTCTAGGTAACTAAAAAATTTTAAACTTCGTATACAGGTAGAATGTGTTTATAAAACATCTTTTTCTCTTGGCTTTATTGAGAAAATTCTATAGTTTGTAAGATATTTGTTGTTTTTTTTTTCTTTAATTTCTGCAATTTCAACCAATCAATGACGTCTATTGAGGTAAAAAAAACATTCTGCTAGAAACTCAGCTGGACTAAAAGCAAGATCTGTCAAAAGGACAAATGGAATCTTTTCAGTTTGACCGGCAGTTTTTTAAAATAATTTCCACGTAACTAAACACTTTTAAACTTCGTATACTGGTAGAATGTGTTTAGAAAACATCTTTTTCTCTTGGTTTTATTGAGAAAATTCTATAGTTTGTAAGATATTTGTTGTTTTTTTCTTCAATTTCTGCAATTTCAACCAATCAGTGACGTCTATTGAGGTAAAAGACATTCTGTGCCGTATGAATATGTCCCGCGTTTAAGAAACAGATTGGGTTTATTTACATTTGTGAAGAAAAAAAGATACCCTTCCCCCACTCCTAACCCTAAATGAGATTGAAATGCAATAGATCGATACTAGGGTCATAATTATGGGTGACAATTTCATATGACACCGCTAGAAAAAACTGCCGTTCAAACAGAAAAGGTCCTCCGAGACAAATAGGGAAAATGAGAAGGTTGGAGATTAATGAAATGAAAAGAGGAATAAAGGAATGAGGTGAAGAAAGGTTTTTTGTTCAATGGATTTCATTTAATTGGAGAGATGCAAGTCTGGAGAAGCTCCTAGGGCGATCTTTCGTCTCTAGTAGACCTTTCCGTCGAATTCCGTAAAAATTTTTTTTTTTTTACATATGGGCTTGCGGGAACTTTTGAAGTAATATACATACATATACACATACACCGAGTAAAAAAATTCAGTTATCTCTTTCTTTCACACATTACTCTGTCTCTTCACACACACTAACAGAAGCACTTCACTTACACAACATACTGTCTGTCTCCCACACCCCATCAAACACACACACACATGTACATCAATGCTTCCCCTGGACGGTAACTTCAAAAGAACTTCCCTCGTCATACAATCGCTTTCTCTTAGTCTCTTTCGCTCTCATTACTTCAAAAGTTCCCGCAAGCCCATATGTAAAAAAAAATAAATTTTTTTACGGAAATCGACGGAAAGGTCTACTAGAGACGAAAGATTGCCGCTCCTAGTAATATATATGAGTACACTTCGCTAAAATAATCTCGAGAAAATTGGAAAAAACTTGAAGGGAAGATATTTTCAGAATGGGACAAAAACCAAAAAGGGAATGGAACCAAACAGTCGCTAGTGTCATCTATTAGAGAATTGAAGAAATACAATCGGATCAAGGGAAATAACTGCTACATCACTTCAACGAAGGTCCAATTAAATTCTTAATTAAGGTGTTTAATTTACTGATCGCTGACTCGCTGTTTATATCTTAACGTGGTAAGTTGACAAAAGATTTTCTTAACGTTGTTATGGTAACAATAGTATTACTAATAGCAATGTAAATAATAGAATTATGTGAACCAGTTACAGTAATTATTTTTCGAAGCGAAAACATTCGGAAATATATTTCATTGTCTTAAATGGATGGAAGCACTCCGTCGGTTACGACGACGAGGGTTCCGGTTGATCTGACCAACGGAACAGCCTGCTCGAGAAATTAACGTGTAAGTGGCTGAGCACTCCACAGACACGTGTACCCTTAACGTAGTTCTCGGGGATATTCAGCGTGTCACAGAGAGTGACAAGGCCGGCCCTTTGAAATACAGGTACAACAGAAACAGGAACTAAGAGTGAGAGAAAGTTGTGGTGAAAGAGTACAGCAGGGATCACCACCATCCCCTGCCGGAGCCTCGTGGAGCTTTTAGGTGTTTTCGCTCAATAAACACTCACAACGCCCGGTATGGGAATCGAAACCGCGATCCTACGACCGCGAGTCCGCTGCCCTAACCACTGGGCCATTTCGCCTCCACATTGTCTTAAATAATAACGGTACTACTAGCGAACAGCTAGTCGTAAGTAGTCGATCCTACAACGACTTTTTAAGCCTAACCTTTGTTTATAAAAATAATGTTTTCTTAGTTTAAAAAATTATTTACTTTGTTCGAAAAATATTTAATTTGTGTAAAAAGAATTATCTACTCTCTTTACTTGTTTCAGTCATTTGACTGCGGCCATGCTGGAGCACCGCCTTTAGTCGAGCAAATCGACCCCCGGGACTTATTCTTTGTAAGCCCAGTACTTATTCTATCGGTCTCCTTTGCCGAACCGCTAAGTGACGGGGACGTAAACGCACCAGCATCGGTTGTCAAGCAATGCTAGGGGGACAAACACAGACACACAAACATATACACACACACTTATATATATATATATATACGACAGGCTTCTTTCAGTTTCCGTCTACCAAATCCACTCACAAGGCATTGGTCGGCCCGGGGCTATAGCAGAAGACACTTGCCCAAGATGTCACGCAGTGGGACTGAACCCGGAACCATGTGGTTCATTAGCAAGCCACTTACCACACAGCCACTCCTTTGTTTTAAAAAATTATTTACTTTGTTCGAAAAATATTATTTAATTTCCTTTGATCTGTATTCAGCCTTGAAATACAAACATATGCGCAAGTCGTTGTAGGATCGACTACTTACGACTAGCTGGTGCGGATGCACGCACCGGGACCACTTCGCTAGTAGTACCAGTAATAACTTCCAAAATGAAATGTTGGTCGGTTGTTTATGAAAACCGATGACCGACAGTTACATGTGATATAAAGTAAATTAGTTAATTAAACGAGAGTAAAACAGCGTAATTAATTAGTAAAATGAGAGGAAACCGATTGATGAATACCACATTCATATATGTTGTTCTGTACTTTAGGAGTCACTGATAAAAACGGTAAGTTGACAAAGATTTCCTGTTTGCACTGATAAGAGAAATGTGGAAGAAGAAAGATGTAGCGGAGCGATGGTGTATAGCCGAAGGTATCTATCTACCTGAAGGCGGTGAGCTGGCAGAATCGTTAGCACGCCGGACGAAATGCCTAGCGGTATTTTGTCTGCGTTACGTTGTGAGTTCAAATTCCGCCGAGGTCGACTTTGCCTTTCATCCTTTCGGGGTCGATAAATTAAGTACCAGTTAAGCACTAGGGTCGATGTAATCGACTTAATACCTATGTCTGTCCATGTTTATCCCCTCTATGTTTAGCCCCTTGTGGGTAATAAAGAAATAGTATTTCGCCCGTCGCTACGTTCTGAGTTCAAATTCCGCTGAGGTCGACTTTGCCTTTCATCCTTTCGGGGTCGATAAATTAAGTACCAGTTACGCACTGGGGGTCGATGTAATCGACTTAATACCTATGTCTGTCTTTGTTTGTCCCCTCTATGTTTAGCCCCTTGTGGGTAATAAAGAAATAGGTATCTACCTAAAGAAAAAGAGGCAAAAACACTAGGCCAATTTATACCGATTTCACTACTAAATACAGACGGGAAAATCATGTTCGGAATAATTGGTAGACGAATCATAAGATTCGTACAGCATAACGGATACGTTAATGAAGCAATTCAAAAAGCAGGAATCCCTGGGTGCATAAAACACGCATTTTCCATCTGGGAAGCCATCACCTGTGCAAAACAAATGAAGAAAAACCTGTACATTGTTTGGCTAGATCTTGCCAAATGTTTATGGATCTGTTCCGCACGCAATAATAAAAACAGCGATGGACTTCTTTTGGATTCCAAAAGATGTTCAACGAAAGCTCATGTCGTACTACGACAACCTGAGGATGAGATTTACAGCAGGAAAGTTCACAACGGAGTGGCAACGGCTTGAAATAGGTATTGCAGCCGGATGCACGATATCAGTCATCTTATTCGTGCTAGTCATGGAAATGTTTCATTCAGGCAGGAACTGAGTATTTCTCGAAAAGGATAAAAGGCAAATTCGGCCTCGGTCTTATTTGAACTTGCCCCCGAGTGAATAAAATAATGATGGAAGCACATGTCCTCGACTTTGGGGGAAGGGATTAAGTCGATTCCATCGACCTCAATGCGAGCCCAAAAGGATGAAAAGTCGACCTCATCGGAATTTGTACGCGTAATCGAAACCGAATTGAACCAGCCAGGATCCCTGGTCTGGTGGTACGTAAAAAGCACCATCCGACTCGTGGCCGATGCCAGCACCGCCTCGACTGGCTTCTGTGCCGGTGGCACATAAAATACACCAATCCGACCATGGCCGTTGCCAGCCTCACCTGGCACCTGTGCAGGTGGCACGTAAAAAGCACCCACTACACTCACGGAGTGGTTGGCGTTAGGAAGGGCATCCAGCTGTAGAAACATTGCCAGATCAGACTGGAGCCTGGTGCAGCCTTCTGGCTTCCCAGATCCCCGGTCCAACCCATGCTAGCATGGAGAACGGACGTTTAAAGATGATGATGATGAACATAAAGACGGGCGAAATACCAATTTCTTTATTACCCACAGGGACAAAACAACCGTACTATTTAAGAAAAGTGGTCCCGGTGCGCGCACTCACGCTTCTGCGATAGCTAGTCATGACTAGTCGATCCTACAACGACTACCTAGCAAAGTAAATAAAACAAAATAAATAATTTTTTTGCACAAAGGAAATAATTTTGGATCTTTTCCTTTTGATAGCCAGATTTCAACACAATTTTCTAGTTAACTAAACACTTTAAAACTTCGTATACTGGTAGAATGTGTCAAAAGAAAACATTATTTTCACTTGGTTTTTTTGATAAATTTGTAATTTGTTTGTTTAACGTAGTTTAATTTTTCGAATTTTAACCAATCCTATGCTCTCTTTTGAGCTGAAATCATTTGCTGCATCTAAAAACTGAGACAACATCCTGTCCGATCTAAACAACGGCAGCAATTCGTTATCGATATTCATAAACAAACGAGGAGGGTTGAGTTGGCATGTGCTAGAAACAACAGCCATATCTCTTAAATCGATGAATTTCATCGCCCAATAAAAGTATTAACGATATTTTTTGAATATTTTCTTTCTTTTTTTTTTTACCAAAAAGGCTTCTCCCATGGTTTTGAAGGGCCAAAAACAACAAAAACAAAACTATAATATGCCTAAATCGGTCTAGAGTGGGATATGAGGGTGCGTGGAGTGTGGGTCGTATTGTAAAAATTTGCGAAATATTTTTTCATAAAAGGATGCCCCAGCTTGTCGGAGGCTGTGATATAAATTGGGAAAAAAATCCTTGACACCAGTGCGTAATTGGTACTTAATTTATCGACCCCGAAACGATAAAACATTGATCCCCCATTTCTGGTTTATTTACCTTTTGTGTAAATTTGTTCCGGCAAGGGGACAAAGCATGAGAGACAAAAGTATTAAGTCGATTCTATCGACACCAGTGCATGCATGTGTAACTGGTACTTAATTTATCTCTAACCCTAAACCTAAACCTACCCAAAGCTAGCGACCAATGCCCTCTTCTATATACTTCATCATCATCATCCTTGTCGTTTAACGTCTGCTTTAAATGATGGGATAGGTTGGACGGCTTGATTGAAGGCTGGCAGATCAGGAGGCTGCACCAGGTTCCAAACTGATCTGGTAATGTTTCTACATTTGGATGCCCTTCCTAACATCAACCACTCCGAGAGTTTACCGTGTGTTTATTATGTGACAGTGGCTTGCAGTCAGTCAGTCAGCACTGGCATCAACCACACTCGAATGCTGCTGCTTATTGTGTGTGGAAGCACTCCGTCGGTTACAACGATGAGGGTTCCAGTAGATCCGATCAACGGAACAGCCTGCTCGTGAAATCAACGTGTAAGTGGCTGAGCACTCCACAGACATGTGTGCCCCTAACGTAGTTCTCAGGGATATTCAGCGTGACACAGAGAGTGACAAGGCCGGCCCTTTGAAATACAGGTACAACAGAAACAGGAAGTAAGAGTGAGAGAAAGTTGGGGTGAAAGAGTACAGCAGGGATCACCACCATCCCTGCCGGAGCCTCGTGGAGCTTTTAGGTGTTTTCGCTCAATAAACACTCACAATGCCCGGTCTGGGAATCGAAACCGCGATCCTACGACCGCGAGTCCGCTGCCCTAACCACTGGGCCATTGCGCCTCCACTGCTTATTATGTGCCACTGGCACAAGATCCAGTCAAGCAGTAAACCTTTCCATGCCTCAATGGATTCTGACCAGTGGAAACATGGACATTAAATGAATGACAGTGTCGATGTTGTAATATTTGCAATGTTGAAGGCAACGAGCTGGCAGAAACATTAGCACGCCTGGTGAAATGCTTAGCCGTATTTCGTCTGTCGTTACGTTCTGAATTGAAATTCCGCCAAGGTCGACTTTGCCTTTCATCCTTTCGGGGTCGATAAATTAAGTACCAGTTAAGCACTGGGGTCAATATAATCGACTTAATCTGTCTGTCGGTTCTTGACTGTCTCCTCTGTGTTTAGCCCCTTGTGAGTAGTAAAGAATTAGGTATTTCGTCTGTCGTTACGTTCTGAGTTCAAATTCCGCCGAGGTCGACTTTACCTTTCATCCTTTCGGGGTCGATAAATTAAGTACCAGTTACGCACTGGGGTCAATATAATCGACTTAATCTGTCTGTCGGTTCTTGACTGTCTCCTCTGTGTTTAGCCCCTTGTGAGTAGTAAAGAATTAGGTATTTCGTCTGTCGTTACGTTCTGAGTTCAAATTCCGCCGAGGTCGACTTTGCCTTTCATCCTTTCGGGGTCGATAAATTAAGTACCATTTACGCACTGGGGTCGATGTAATCGACTTAATCTGTCTGTCGGTTCTTGACTGTCTCCTCTGTGTTTAGCCCCTTGTGAGTAGTAAAGAATTAGGTATTTCGTCTGTTGTTACGTTCTGAGTTCAAATTCCGCCGAGGTCGACTTTGCCTTTCATCCTTTCGGGGTCGATAAATTAAGTACCAGTTACACACTGGGGTCGATGTAATCGACTTAATACCTATGTCTTTCCTTGTTTGTCCTCTCTGTGTTTAGCCTCTTGTGGGTAGTAAAGAAATAGGTATTTCGTCTGTCTTTATATTCTGAGTTCAGATTCCGCCAAGGTTGATTTCTGTTTTATCCTTTCGAGGTCGATAAATTGAGTACCATTTGTATACTGGGGTCGATCTAATTGTCTGTCCCCTCCTCATAAATTTTGGACCTTGTGCCTAGAGAAGAAAAGAATATTTGCAATGTTGAATTACTAAGTCATTTAACTATCCTCTTTATCTCACCGAGTCTTTTTTTCTATTTCAGAATATCACATCCTGTTGACATAAAAGAAATATCTTCATTCAGATGTGCCTTTGATAGTTTTATCAACTTTTATTGACTAAAGGAAGACGATATATTTATAAGGAGCATTCATCATTACATCTACATTTTTATATAAAGAAAATCTACGATACAATATGGCAAAATATTTCTTCTGGATGATGGAATTAACAGCAACAATTTGAAGTCCTTGCTATCTGGAATATAGAGGAGATGATTGTTTTACAGGTTAATTAAGCTTGGATAACTTTACAAAGGAGCATTCATCAATACATCTACCTTTTTACTATAAAGAAAATCTACGACACAATATGGCAAAATATTTCTTCTGGATGATGGAATTAACAGCAACAATTTGAAGTCCTTGCTATCTGGAATATAGAGGAGATGATTGCTTTCCAGGTTAATTAAGCTTGGATAACTTTACAAAGGAGTAGACAATTGTCACCTCATGATTTAGATATTAAGCAAGATGTCAGAGGAAAGAAACGATATTAAATTATTCAAGGCGGGGAACTGGCAGAAACGTTAGCACGTCGGGCGAAATGCTTAGCGGTATTTCGTCTGTCGTTACGTTGTGAGTTCAAATTCCACCGAGGTCGACTGTACCTTTCATTTTTTCGGGGTCGATAAATTAAGTACCAGTTACGCACTGGGGTCGATGTAATCGACTTAATACTTATGTCTGTCCTTGTTTGTCCCCTCTGTGTTTAGCTCCTTGTGGGTAATAAAGAAATAGGTATTTCGTCTGCTGTTACGTTGTGAGTTCAAATTCCACCGAGGTCGACTGTACCTTTCATTTTTTCGGGGTCGATAAATTAAGTACCAGTTACGCACTGGGGTCGATGTAATCGACTTAATACCTATGTCTGTCCTTGTTTGTCCCCTCTATGTTTAGCCCCTTGTGGGTAATAAAGAAATAGGTATTAAATTATTCCCTAAAAATAGTGACAAAACTGAACACAAACATTCTCATAGAAATGAAATAAACACTATCATTGTGATATTTATGACAAATTATCCTCTCATGATGAATCAGTTATCTAAAGCAAATAACCCTGATACAGGTGAGAAACCATATCACTCTAATACCTTCAGTAAATCATTCAGTCAGAGTGGTGTATTGACTAGACACAAACGGACACACACAGCAGAGAAGCCATACCATTGCAATATCTGTGGTAAATCATTCTCTCAAACTGGTAACTTGACTATACACAAACGTACACATACAACAGAGAAGCCATACCATTGTGATATCTGTGGTAAATCATTCTCTCAAACTAGTAACCTGACTAAACACAAACGTACACATACAGCAGAGAAGCCATACCCTTGTGATATCTGTGGTAAATCATTCTCTCAAACTAGTAACCTGACTAAACACAAACGTACACATACAGCAGAGAAGCCATACCCTTGTGATATCTGTGGTAAATCATTCTCTCAAACTAGTAACCTGACTAAACACAAACGTACACATACAGCAGAGAAGCCATACCCTTGTGATATCTGTGGTAAATCATTCTCTCAAAATGGTAACTTGACTACACACAAACGTAAACATACAGCAGAGAAGCCATACCATTGTGATATCTGTGGTAAATCATTCTCTCAAAATGGTAACTTAAAAGACCACAAACGTACACATACAGGAGAGAAGCCATACCATTGCAATATCTGTGGTAAATCATTCTCTATGAATCTTGCCTTAACTAGACACAAGCGTACACATACAGGAGAGAAGTCATATCATTGTGATATCTGTGGTGAATCATACTCTTATAATAGTCAGTTGACTATTCACAAGCGTGCTCATACAGGAGAGAAGCCCTATCATTGTGATATCTGGTAAATCATTCTCTCAAAGTAGTAACTTAACAGACCACAAACGTACACATACAAGAGAGAAACCATACCATTGCAATATCTGTAGTAAATCATTCTCTCAATGTAGTGAGTTGACTATACACGAACGTACACATACAAGAGAGAAGCCCTATCGTGATATCTGTGGTAAATCATTCTCTCAAAATGGTAACTTGACTAGACACATACGTATTCATACTGGAGAGAAACCATATCGTTGTGATATCTGTGGTGAATCATTCACTGAAAGTATCCACTTGACTAGACACATACGTATTCATACAGGAGAGAAGTTATACCATTTTGATATTCTGCAGTAAATTTTTCTCTCAAAGGAGTAACTTAACAAGACTCAAACATACAATTACAGTATAGAAGCCATACCATTGCGATATCTGTTGTAAATCATTCTCTCAACGTAGTAACTTAACTGACCACAAACAGACACATACAGTATAGAAGCCATACCATTGCGATATCTGCTGTAAATCATTCTCTCAACGTAGTAACTTAACTGACCACAAACAGACACATACAGTATAGAAGCCATACCATTGCGATATCTGCTGTAAATCATTCTCTCAACATAGTAACTTAACTGACCACAAACAGACACATACAGTATAGAAGCCATACCATTGCGATATCTGTTGTAAATCATTCTCTCAACGTAGTAACTTAACTGACTTCAAATGGACACATACAGTATAGAAACCATACCATTGTGATATCTGTGGTAAATCATTCTCTGACAAGGGTATGTTGATAAAACACAAACTTACACATATAGCAGGGAAGCTATATCATTTTGATATTTGCGGCAAATTCTTCCTTCAGAGTGGTATCGTGACTAAACACAAACGTGTACATACAGAAGGGAAGCCAAATCATTGTGACATTCGTGATAAATCATTCACTCAAAGTTGTACCTTGACTAGACATGAACATACACATACAGGCAAGAAGCCATACCATTGTGATATCTGTGGTAAATCATAGTCTTGTAATAGTCAGTTCACTACTCATAAACGTACACATACAGGCAAGAAGCCATTCCACTGTGATATCTGTGGTAAATCATTCTCTTTTTATAGCGACTTAACTAAACACAAATGTACACATACAGGAGAGAAGTCATATCATTGCGATATCTGTGGTAAATCATACTTTAGAAATAGTCGGTTGACTATTCACAAACGTGTTCATACAGGAGAGAGGCCATATCATTGCGATATTTGTGGTAAATCATTCCCTCAAAAAGATCCCTGAAGTAGACATTTGAGTATTCATACACAAGCGTAAAAATATCAATATCAAAATTTATTACAACTTATCAACAATTATGAGTTTTTTGTCTTCTACAAGACAAGGTTTATTCCTCTTCAAGCTTGATGTATTCAACTTCAATTTCATAAATATCAACTTCAGTATCATGGATATATCTAAATATATCAACACAATGAGAACTTTGATGTTTGAAGAGGATTGTGCTGGAGTTTTTGAGGAATTTGTTGGGAGAGAATAAAAGAATGGGAATAATGAATAAAAGATTTAAGGGAAATTGATTTGGTCTTTGTTGTGTTTTCATCATCATCATCATCATCATCCTTTAACCTTAGTGCTCCTACCTCGTTTAAATAGTAAAACATCAGAGCTGTGGATAGCCCACCTATATACCCACTGTGTACACTGACATATATGTACTTACTAAATTATATACGGATTTGTCCATCAAGTTATGCATACACCCACAAGTAACTGTCATCACATTCATAAAGAACTACACTCACTGCACGTATTCCACTGTTGACTGTAGACTTCAGATCCAGATGAACCGAAAGAAAGTTCTGAGTAAGGTGAAGAGTAATTAATAACACGGATGGGCTGTTGTTCACTACAGCTGTTTCAAACATGTTCTCTACTGATAAACAAAAGTGTTACATTCTGCAAGAAGAACTACACTCACTGCACGTATTCCACTATTGACTGTAGACTCCAGATCCAGATGAACCAAAAGAAAGTTCTGAGTAAGGTGAAGAATAATTAATAACACGGATGGGCTTTTGTTCACTACAGCTGTTTCAAACATGTTCTTTACTGATAAACAAAAGTGTTACATCCTGCAAGACAACCATTTCAATCAGGTGAATAAAGGTAAGAATTAGCAATTAGAACTTCTCAGAAAACAGAACATAATGCCAGGTGACTCAATTGACCTGCTTTTGCCCGATGAGTGATTAGCTGCTAGAATGTGGGGGGGGGGGTAGGAGACGAGACAAGGTGAGAGAGAAAAGGAAGGGAGAAAATAGGGGAAGCTATGATATAGTTTCATCTTATAAGGTGCTAAATGATGAAACCAAGGTTCGGAAATATAATTTATATTGTTTCTCATGATTTGTCATTGTAAATAGGAAAGTTTTTATTGCGTTCAACTTTCTTACTTTAAGGGGGAGAATGTTATGTATATCTATAATCTGCAAATAACGAGAAAATATAATGAAAGGAGAGAGCTTACAATATTTTCTGAATGAGGAGAGGTATAACGACCTTTTGGCAGAATTGAAATGACGTAGGAATGTATGTATGTATATATATATATATATATATATATAATATATATATATATATATATATATATATATATTAATCAATATAGGGTAGCAAAAAATTCAATAGAAATTTATCGCCACCAGCGGTCTAGTGAGAAAGAGAAAATAGTCATAGACTATATATATAAATTCAACAACAATTGAGGAATGGCCTTAATAGGCCATTCGACCCACTAGAAAGAGCAGCCAGGACTCAAACCGCCAAGTAGTAGTAATTCAGAAATTAAAGGAAAATTTAAAAACATTTACCCTAATTCATCTTTAGACAATGCATTGTTTCAGTGTTTTTAATGGCAAACCAGCTTAATTAAATTATATCTGTATATCTGTCTCTCCTGGCTTCTTTACCGATGAGGTGTAGCCTTTGGTGGATTGACTTAATTTAATTTAATTAAGCTGGTTTGCCATTAAAAACACTGAAACAATGCATTGTCTAAAGATGAATTAGGGTAAATGTTTTTAAACTTTCCTTTAATTTCTGAATTACTACTACTTGGCGGTTTGAGTCCTGGCTGCTCTTTCTAGTGGGTCGAATGGCCTATTAAGGCCATTCCTCAATTGTTGTTGAATATATATATATATATATATATATACATATACATATAGGCGCAGGAGTGGCTGTGTGGTAAGTAGCTTGCTTACCAACCACATGGTTCCGGGTTCTGTCCCACTGCGTGACATCTTGTGCAAGTGTCTTCTGCTATAGCCCCGGGCCGACCAATGCCTTGTGAGTGGATTTGGTAGACGGAAACTGAAAGAAGCCTGTCATATATATGTTTGTGTGTCTGTGTTTGTCCCCCTAGCATTGCTTGACAACCGATGCTGGTGTGTTTACGTCCCCGTCACTTAGCGGTTTGGCAAAAGCGACCGATAAAATAAGTACTGGGCTTATAATGTCTGCGTCGGTATGTATGATGACTGTGTCGGTGTCTACGTTGTCTTCGTCGTTTTCTACGATGTCTCTGTCAGTTTCCACGATGTTTTCTTCGATATCTCTATTTTCACGATGTCTGTCGATTTGCATTGGTATTCCATTGAACATTCTGTAGGAGATTTCTTTGTTATATGAAAGATAAAATCTTTGCATGTTTGTAGATTTGTTTGTTATTTCTAAGATAAAATGTTTGCTCTTTTGTAGATTTCTTCATTATATGAATGATAAAATTTGCAACATTGCTGTATATTTAATTATATGCAATCGAAAATGTTTACATTTTTGTAGAAGATTTCCTCACTATATGAAAGATAAGTAGCCTCCAATTTTGTCAGAGATTTCTTCGTTATATCTTTATATATAAAAGAGAGGTTGTGTGTCTGTCTCCTACGATTTAGATTCCTAACTACTCCCACATTTTGCGGTGCAGTTTAACCAAAACCGGGTATCTTATAGTCGTGATTCATATCGAGCCCTTCTGGGTATTAGCGCGCGTCTACGATGAGTCTACGATTTTAAAAACAAATTACCATCATTTTTCCACATTTTTAATGCATTTTCGCCCGGTTTATATAAGGGAAGTAACTCTCTATAAATGCTTATATAGTTATTTCCCTTACAAACCCGAGCAACGCCGGGCGATACTGCTAGTGAAACACAAAATGTTTAAATTTTGTAGAATATTTCCTCATTATATGAAAGAGAAGTAGTTTGCATTTTTGTGGAAGGTTTTTTTCAGTAAATGAAAGATAAGAATTTTCCATCTTTGTAGAAGATTTCTTCATTATATGAAAGATAAAAAGTTTGCATTTCAGTTGAAGATTTCCTTATTATATGAAAAATAAATGTTTGCATTTTTGTACAAGATTTCTTTATTATATGAAAGATAAAAAGCCTGCATTTTTGCAGATGATTTCACCTTGCATTTTTGTACAAGATTTCTTCATTTTATAGATTAGATAAGTATCTGGCATTTTTGTAAAACACTAATCCAGTGTGTGTGTGTGTGTGTGTTTGTATGTGTGTGCATATAGATGACATAAGATGACTGTATTTGTGTTGACTGGTGACTGACTTTTTCATTATATGAAGTAATTATATAATTATTTTCACTTAAAA
>NC_043024.1:7453391-7488391 GCF_006345805.1 Octopus sinensis
TTCATCAGTAAGGAATAGCCAAATCGGAACAGATATTTTTCACGAGGCATTCTCGTCCATGCCTCGCCAATATCTGACCTAAAATTTTCAAATCGTCGCACTCGCGCCAAATTTATCGGCAGCAATAAATATAAGCCGCCGATTCCATTACGGAACCAACCAGAAAATTCATAATTAATCAATATAGGGAGGCAAAAAAATTTTGTAGAATTCTTTTGCCCCCAGCGGCCTAGTGGGAAAAAATTAAATAGTCATAAACCATTTTTAAGTTCAATATCACAATCAAGGAACGGCCATAATAGGCCATTCACCCACTAGAAATAACAGCCAAAAAGCTTCAACCGCAAAATAACATTAATTCCGTAAATCAGGAGAAAATTAAAAAACATTTACCCTGAAATTCCTTAGACGATGCACCGTTTCTTCTACTGTTTAATGGTAAATTAACCTGATTAATTAAATCAAGCCAATCTACCATAGGCCCTTAGATTCATCAGTAAGGAATAGCCAAATCGGAACAGATATTTTTCACGAGGCATTCTCGTCCATGCCTCGCCAATATCTGACCTAAAATTTTCAAATCGTCGCACTCGCGCCAAATTTATCGGCAGCAAATAAATATAAGCCGCCGATTCCATTACGGAACCAACCAGAAAATTCATAATTAATCAATATAGGGAGGCAAAAAAATTTTGTAGAATTCTTTTGCCCCCAGCGGCCTAGTGGGAAAAAATTAAATAGTCATAAACCATTTTTAAGTTCAATATCACAATCAAGGAACGGCCATAATAGGCCATTCACCCACTAGAAATAACAGCCAAAAAGCTTCAACCGCAAAATAACATTAATTCCGTAAATCAGGAGAAAATTAAAAAACATTTACCCTGAAATTCCTTAGACGATGCACCGTTTCTTCTTCTACTGTTTAATGGTAAATTAACCTGATTAAATTAAATCAAGCCAATCTACCATAGGCCCTTAGATTCATCAGTAAGGAATAGCCAAATCGGAACAGATATTTTTCACGAGGCATTCTCGTCCATGCCTCGCCAATATCTGACCTAAAATTTTCAAATCGTCGCACTCGCGCCAAATTTATCGGCAGCAAATAAATATAAGCCGCCGATTCCATTACGGAACCAACCAGAAAATTCATAATTAATCAATATAGGAGGCAAAAAATTTTGTAGAATTCTTTTGCCCCCAGCGGCCTAGTGGGAAAAAATTAAATAGTCATAAACCATTTTTAAGTTCAATATCACAATCAAGGAACGGCCATAATAGGCCATTCACCCACTAGAAATAACAGCCAAAAGCTTCAACCGCAAAATAACATTAATTCCGTAAATCAGGAGAAAATTAAAAAACATTTACCCTGAAATTCCTTAGACGATGCACCGTTTCTTCTACTGTTTAATGGTAAATTAACCTGATTAAATTAAATCAAGCCAATCTACCATAGGCCCTTAGATTCATCAGTAAGGAATAGCCAAATCGGAACAGATATTTTTCACGAGGCATTCTCGTCCATGCCTCGCCAATATCTGACCTAAAATTTTCAAATCGTCGCACTCGCGCCAAATTTATCGGCAGCAAATAAATATAAGCCGCCGATTCCATTACGGAACCAACCAGAAAATTCATAATTAATCAATATAGGGAGGCAAAAAATTTTGTAGAATTCTTTTGCCCCCAGCGGCCTAGTGGGAAAAAATTAAATAGTCATAAACCATTTTTAAGTTCAATATCACAATCAAGGAACGGCCATAATAGGCCATTCACCCACTAGAAATAACAGCCAAAAAGCTTCAACCGCAAAATAACATTAATTCCGTAAATCAGGAGAAAATTAAAAACATTTACCCTGAAATTCCTTAGACGATGCACCGTTTCTTCTACTGTTTAATGGTAAATTAACCTGATTAAATTAAATCAAGCCAATCTACCATAGGCCCTTAGATTCATCAGTAAGGAATAGCCAAATCGGAACAGATATTTTTCACGAGGCATTCTCGTCCATGCCTCGCCAATATCTGACCTAAAATTTTCAAATCGTCGCACTCGCGCCAAATTTATCGGCAGCAAATAAATATAAGCCGCCGATTCCATTACGGAACCAACCAGAAAATTCATAATTAATCAATATAGGAGGCAAAAAAATTTTGTAGAATTCTTTTGCCCCCAGCGGCCTAGTGGGAAAAAATTAAATAGTCATAAACCATTTTTAAGTTCAATATCACAATCAAGGAACGGCCATAATAGGCCATTCACCCACTAGAAATAACAGCCAAAAGCTTCAACCGCAAAATAACATTAATTTTCTCCTGATTTACGGAATTAATGTTATTTTGCGGTTGAAGCTTTTTGGCTGTTATTTCTAGTGGGTGAATGGCCTATTATGGCCGTTCCTTGATTGTGATATTGAACTTAAAAATGGTTTATGACTATTTAATTTTTTCCACTAGGCCGCTGGGGGCAAAAGAATTCTACAAAATTTTTTTGCCTCCCTATATTGATTAATTATGAATTTTCTGGTTGGTTCCGTAATGGAATCGGCGGCTTATATTTATTTGCTGCCGATAAATTTGGCGCGAGTGCGACGATTTGAAAATTTTAGGTCAGATATTGGCGAGGCATGGACGAGAATGCCTCGTGAAAAATATCTGTTCCGATTTGGCTATTCCTTACTGATGAATCTAAGGGCCTATGGTAGATTGGCTTGATTTAATTTAATCAGGTTAATTTACCATTAAACAGTAGAAGAAACGGTGCATCGTCTAAGGAATTTCAGGGTAAATGTTTTTTAATTTTCTCCTGATTTACGGAATTAATGTTATTTTGCGGTTGAAGCTTTTTGGCTGTTATTTCTAGTGGGTGAATGGCCTATTATGGCCGTTCCTTGATTGTGATATTGAACTTAAAAATGGTTTATGACTATTTAATTTTTTCCCACTAGGCCGCTGGGGGCAAAAGAATTCTACAAAATTTTTTTTTGCCTCCCTATATTGATTAATTATGAATTTTCTGGTTGGTTCCGTAATGGAATCGGCGGCTTATATTTATTTGCTGCCGATAAATTTGGCGCGAGTGCGACGATTTGAAAATTTTAGGTCAGATATTGGCGAGGCATGGACGAGAATGCCTCGTGAAAAATATCTGTTCCGATTTGGCTATTCCTTACTGATGAATCTAAGGGCCTATGGTAGATTGGCTTGATTTAATTTAATCAGGTTAATTTACCATTAAACAGTAGAAGAAACGGTGCATCGTCTAAGGAATTTCAGGGTAAATGTTTTTTAATTTTCTCCTGATTTACGGAATTAATGTTATTTTGCGGTTGAAGCTTTTTGGCTGTTATTTCTAGTGGGTGAATGGCCTATTATGGCCGTTCCTTGATTGTGATATTGAACTTAAAAATGGTTTATGACTATTTAATTTTTTCCCACTAGGCCGCTGGGGGCAAAAGAATTCTACAAAATTTTTTTGCCTCCCTATATTGATTAATTATGAATTTTCTGGTTGGTTCCGTAATGGAATCGGCGGCTTATATTTATTTGCTGCCGATAAATTTGGCGCGAGTGCGACGATTTGAAAATTTTAGGTCAGATATTGGCGAGGCATGGACGAGAATGCCTCGTGAAAAATATCTGTTCCGATTTGGCTATTCCTTACTGATGAATCTAAGGGCCTATGGTAGATTGGCTTGATTTAATTTAATCAGGTTAATTTACCATTAAACAGTAGAAGAAACGGTGCATCGTCTAAGGAATTTCAGGGTAAATGTTTTTTAATTTTCTCCTGATTTACGGAATTAATGTTATTTTGCGGTTGAAGCTTTTTGGCTGTTATTTCTAGTGGGTGAATGGCCTATTATGGCCGTTCCTTGATTGTGATATTGAACTTAAAAATGGTTTATGACTATTTAATTTTTTCCCACTAGGCCGCTGGGGGCAAAAGAATTCTACAAAATTTTTTTGCCTCCCTATATTGATTAATTATGAATTTTCTGGTTGGTTCCGTAATGGAATCGGCGGCTTATATTTATTTGCTGCCGATAAATTTGGCGCGAGTGCGACGATTTGAAAATTTTAGGTCAGATATTGGCGAGGCATGGACGAGAATGCCTCGTGAAAAATATCTGTTCCGATTTGGCTATTCCTTACTGATGAATCTAAGGGCCTATGGTAGATTGGCTTGATTTAATTTAATCAGGTTAATTTACCATTAAACAGTAGAAGAAACGGTGCATCGTCTAAGGAATTTCAGGGTAAATGTTTTTTAATTTTCTCCTGATTTACGGAATTAATGTTATTTTGCGGTTGAAGCTTTTTGGCTGTTATTTCTAGTGGGTGAATGGCCTATTATGGCCGTTCCTTGATATATATATATATATATACTATGTGTGTGTGTGTGTGTGTGTGTGTGTGTGTGTGTGTGTGTGTGTGTATGTATGTATGTATGTAAGTATGTATGCATATATGTGTGTGTGCATACTTGTGTATCTGTATTTGTCCCCCACCATCATTTGACAACCGATGTTGGTGTATTTACGTCCTTGTCATCTAGTGGTTCAGCAAGTGAAACCAATAGAATAAGTCTTGGGGTCGATTTGCCCGACTAAAGGCAGTGCTCCAGCATGGCTTCAGTCAAATGACTGAAACAAATAAAAGAATAAAAGAAAAAAGAATATATACATATATATATATATATATATATATATATTATATATATATATATATAATATATATAATATTATATATTTTTTCTCTCTTTTACTTGTTTCAGTCATCTGACTGCGGCCATGCTGGAGCACTGCCTTTAGTCGGGCAAATCGACCCTTGGACTTAATCTTTGTAAGCCTAGTACTTATGCTATTGGTCTCTTTTGCCGAACCGCTAAGTTATGGGGATGTAAACACACCAGCATACATATACACACACATACATATATATATATATATATATATTATATATATATATATAATATATATATATATATATAATATATATATATATATACATATATATGACGGGCTTCTTTCAGTTTCCGTCTACCAAATCCACTCACAAGGCTTTGGTCGGCTCGAGGCTATAGTAGAAGACACTTGCCCTAGGTGCCACGCAGTGGGACTGAACCCGGAACCATGTGGTTAATAAGCAAGCTACTTACCACACAGCCACTCCTGCGCCTATACACCGCCTATACATTTATATATAAATGTATGTATATATATTATATATAGAAATATACATATATACACACACACACATGCACTCATCTAAATATATATATCTATGTCTGTGTGTGTTGGAACAACCCAAAATAGGTTTACAAGAGCTCAACACTTGACCTCTATAAAAATGAAATTCAAACATTGTTTGGTGGCCGTATTGGGTGGGAGTAGGGGGTGATTGCAATATTTGATTACCATCAGGTGTGAGGTCGCTTGGTGACGGAAAGGTGATAGAATGGTGATGGTGTAGTTGGTGGTTGTAATGATGATGATGATGATGGTATGGTGGGTGAGATGGTTGTGGCAAAACGGAGAAGTGGACGAACAGGACAGACATAATTAGAAAAAGACAAGAACAAACAGAACCTACCTGCATATACACACATATCCAGAAAAGAAGGAGAGGGAAGAAAAGGATATAAGACAATAAATAAAAACAACAGCAAAATAAGAAAACTAAAAAGGAAGAGAGTAAGGAGGAGGAAGAAGAGTGAAGAATAAGCAATATCTGCCTAGAATAGAGGAAGAATTAAATCTCCATATTTCTAATACAATAAAAGGAGGCGAGCTGGCAGAAACGTTAGCGCGCCGGGCGAAATGCTTAGCGGTATTTCGTCTGTCATTACGTTCTGAGTTCAAATTCCGCCGACGTCAACTTTGCCTTTCATCCTTTCGAGGTTGATAAATTGAGTACCAGTTATGCACTGGGATCGATATAATCGACTTAATCCCTTTGTCTGTCCTTGTTTGTCCCCTCTGTCTTTAGCCCCCAGTGGGTAGTAAAGAAATAGGTATTTTGTCTGTCGTTACATTCTGAGTTCAAATTCCGTCGAGGTCGACTTTGCCTTTCATCCTTTCGGGGTCGATTAAATAAGTACCAGTTTCGCACTGGGGTCGATGTAATCGACTTAATCCCTTTGTCTGTCCTTGTTTGTCCCCTCTGTGTTTAGCCCCTTGTGGGTAGTAAAGAAATAGGTATTTTGTCTGTCGTTACGTTGTGAGTTCAAATTCCGCCGAGGTCAACTTTGCCTTTCATCCTTTCGGGGTCGATTAAATAAGTACTAGTTTCACACTGGGGTTGATATTACCGACTTAATCCCTTTGTCTGTCCTTTTTTGTCCCCTCTATGTTTAGCCTCTTGTGGGCAGTAAAGAAATATATACTTCTAATACAATAATTCTTAACCTGGATGGAAATTTTGTGATTCCATTAGGATTTTAAATCGAGAAGTTCTTTATCATTATTTGGAGATTTTTCATTTTTTGTTGCTGGTGGGGGAGGGTTTATGAATAATGATAATGTCAATTTTAAGAATGTTAATGTTAAATTAATATAAATTTCCTAATATGTAATAGTGTGGAGGCGCGTGGCTTAGTGGTTAGGGTGTCAGCATCATGATCGTAAGATTGTGGTTTCGATTCCTGGACCGGGTGATGCATTATGTTCTTGGGAAAAACACTTCATTTCACGTTGTTCCAGTCCACTCAGCTGGCAAAAATGAGTAACTCTGTGATGGACTCGCGTGCCATCCAGCTGGCGAACACATATGCCATAGAAACCGGGAAACTGGGCCCATGAACCTGGCTAGGCTTTAAAAAAGGACGAAATATGTAATAGTGCTATGTAGAATACGACTTGGCAGACTTTTGGAAAAGCCGTCTCACTTATGTTGGAATTTTTCTATTTTCACCAAGGATTTTTTTATTTTATTATATTTTATTTTTATGCATCATGCCCTTCTAAAGAATGATCGGGGCAACCTTTTTAAACGTCTGATCCCATCCTATGTTCAAACTGACCAGATCCAGCCTCCCACACCTACTCTACAATGTCACTGTAAAAAAGAAATACAATCACATCATCAAAATCTCATAGCTACAGAATAATGCATGATTAATTCAAAACAATGTAAATAAATAAGCATTACATTTGACAGAGTAATCTGAATGTTACATGGTTAAAGGCAGAATTTCCTTCTCTAAAAAACACCTGTGTTCTTCAAAGCTTCTTTAATATTCCATCTTTTCACAAGCATCAGAGTGCAAAGATCTCCTCATGAACGCAGGTTCGTGAGATGGTTGTGATCTGTAAACAGTTTTGAGTAACAATGTTCATGTGCACACTGGATTTGTAAAATGGGTGAGAATAAAACACAATGCGTATGTCAAAACAAAAGAAGAGAAGAATAAAAACGCAATGTCAAACAAGTTATATGGTGGTCTGTATGTTATGTCTGACACCACTATTATGCCGTTTTGCTGCAATTTTCTTGTTTAGTATAACCCCTTCTTTCTTTCTTTTTTTCATCCCCAAATCTTTCTCTTTTATTTTACACTTTTTCCATTCAACACATGAAGTAAAAATGAAATCTTTATATATAAAATTGAAGTTGTGTGTGTGAGACTCTGTCTCCTCCGATTTAGATTCCTAACTACTCCCACATTTTGTGGTGCAGTTTAACCAAAAGCGGGTATCTTATAGTCGTGATTCATATCGAGCCCTTCTGGGTATTAGCGCGCGTTCAAGTGGAAAACAATTCTAATATGTGATGCATTCCATAAGTTTTGAGAAACACAGATACAGAGTAATACATTCATAGCTATCGGTGTTACAAAGCACCTTTTGAGTGTTGGGCCTCTCGGAGGCAATGACAAATGACCAAGGCCTTTGGCATTATGCTGGGCTTGAGAAGAACACCCATCAAGCCAAGCGGAATCGTAGTCATGATAGATACTGGTGTCACGCAACTGGCACTCATGCCAGTGGCACGTGAAAGCAAACATTACATTCTTGGAGTGGTTGGTGTCAGGAAGAGCATCCAGCCATAGAAACCATGTCAAATCAGACTGGAGTCTGGTGCAGCCCCTCAGCTTGCCAGCTCTGGTCAGATCGTCCAACCCATGATAATGATGATACAATGGGCTTCTTTCAGTTTCCATCGACCAAATCCTTTCACAAGGCTTTGGTTGGCCCAAGGCTATAATGAAAGACACTTACCCAAGGTACCACATGGAGGGACTGAACTCGGAACCATGTGGCTGGTTTAAAAAAATTTCTATTTTCCTGTTTTGTTATATATAATGTGTATATGTGTATGTGTGCTTGCATGCATGCATATATATATATATAATATATATATATATATATATATATATATATATACACATATGAATATGTATATATATAATATATATATATATATATATATATATCTATATATATATATATATATATATATTATATATATATATATATATATAATATATATATATATATATATATATATATATATATATATATTATATATAATATATATATATATATATATCATCATCATCATTTAGCGTCCGCTTTCCATGCTAGCATGGGTTGAACTGTTTAACTGGGGTTATCTGGTGTTGTGGATTTCCACTTCAGCATCTGAAACTCAGAGTTTATCTTGACTATTGAATAATTGTAACATATTATTTTATAAATATTGTTATATTTCGGAATGGTAATTTTGCCAGTTTAGCCAATAAAAACACACGCACTATATATTTGGTGTTACTTTGCTTCAGTGTTATTTATTTTTTACATTAATCTTAAACTTATTTCGGCCAGAGTTCTTTCGTCACACTCCTGTGACCGCATCAGTGGTCCTTTGTTTTCTTCTTTCTTATTTGTGTCTCTCCTTATTAACCGTCAGCCATTTTGTATTTTCTTGCACAAAAATCTTGCACAACAAATTTTATAGATAAATTTCCTCTATTTACATAATATTGAGGTCTCTTTCTTTCTTTTGTTATCTCACCGTTTTTACCAATAATATATATATATATATATATATATATATAAATATATGCATGCATGCAAGCACACACACACACACGCGCACACACACACACACACACACACACACACACACACACATATGTGCATGTAAGTTTGCATTATGTATATGTTATGTATTTCAGGTGTCATAACAGGCAGTGAAGCATTCAAAGGATTCATTCTGCAAGCTCGGAACCTGGCAACTGGTGCCACTGCCGGTCAGTTTGTATGGTTTAATGAGGAAAGTGCCAGGACTTTGGACTGTGTCCATCCCAATGACACTTTGACACATCGCAACATAAATGAGAAACAGAAAATACCCTTTATATGGACATCAGACCAGAACGAACCAGAAGTTAAAAAGATCCAATTCCAGTAAGTTTTAATTACTGTGATTGGTTTCATTTGTTGTTAGTTAATTTAATTTTGGGCTCAGAAAGCAAAAAGCAAGGCCATGTAGGGGGACATGGAGTTATGTACAGGGTGGTGTTTGTGTAAAGAGTTCAGGCCACTTATGGTCAAGGGGGACTTTGAGCCGAGCGGTCGTCGGCATCTTCACTATCTCGTCCGGCAGCTTATTCCACGGATCCGCAACCTGGACGGAGAAAGCCCCTCTCCTTCGATTGAGATGAAATCGTCGCAAATAGAGCTTTTCGGAGTGACCCCGCAGCCAACGCTCTGAAGCAGGAGTGAAGAACAGCTCTTTCGAGAGGTTACACTTTCCGCTTATGATGTTGTGAGCAAGAATGAGATCACCATGGTGTCGTCGTTTTTCTAGAGAATAAAGGTTGAGCGTCTTCAGCCTTTCTTCATAAGACAAATTCTTGAGACCAAGAACCATGCAGGTAGCCAGCTTCTGGACTCTTTCAAGATGCTGTTAAGGATCTACAGACATTAGGTCCCACAGAGGGGATGATAGGGGCCCAAGACTATTAGTAGTTTGCTGTACTTGAGAAGACATGTCAAGCTAAATAAATGTGTGGTTGTTCTTGGATAAAGGCTTGTTCCTTGCATCTGACTCCAGCTGAGCATTCTGACTGACCTCTCTGGAGACCGTCAGAGGAATAAAGGAGAACTTATTATTTACCTACTGATTTAAAGTAATGGAATTCTTGTAACAATAAATTTGTTGTCAATTTTTAACATGATTTAATATAATTTTAGTCTTGTATAATTTTAATTCCAAATTTGTAAATATAAATTTTAAATTATAAGTTTAATTTTTAGTTTAACGTCTAAAATTCCAGTTAATTGACAAAAATAAGATAAATAACATTTTTACTCTTCATAAAAACCAGTAAATTCTATCTAATTACTTATTTATCTAAATAAATTAACCACAGAAATTAATTTTTTCCTTCATATATATTTTTTTCTATTTTTTCTTATTTTTAATATTTTTAAATATTTGAAGTAGTGTTATAATTATCTCCCCTACACCGGAAATCTTAAATAGAGGATAGGATTTTCTTTAGTACTGGTATTCAATAATTAAGAATTATCTCCCCTACATTGGAAATCATATAAATAGAGGACATATCTTCAGTAGCCATATTTAATTTGTGGAGTTAACTGGTGCTCATCAATAAGATAAGTCATGCTCCTAATTTTTTTTAATACTGTTAAATCTTATCAATTATTTATAAATGTATATTGTAATTATAATGTCTTCATTTATGTTGTAAATTTATTTTATGTTACTTAGACCTGAAGAGTGGTTATGTATCATTGGATCAAAGAAATATTAATTTTTGAGATTATCTATTTTGATATCGTAGATTTGTATACATAGCTACAAAATGCACGTCGTTATTTTAATGTGTATTTTGTTAATGTGTATTATTTAGTATAGAAATTTTTAGTACAATATTAATAATAATGTTGTTTTAATGTGTTTTTTTAATGTGCATTAATTAGTATAGAAATTTTTAGTACAATGTTAATAATAATATATTTAAACTTATATTTTATTATAGATAATATCTTTCATTATTAATTGAATTACCTAATGGAGGTTCTGTCTCTTAATTCTAAATATATTTAATATATCGTGAAATTTGATTTGGTATTACTAAATTGAGTTTGTTTTCCCCTATTGCCTTGGAATTTTATATTCCCTACTATTAATAATTATATATGTATATATATATGTGTGTATATATATATATATATATATACACGCACACGGTATATATATACATACATATATACACTTATATTCATAAATATACACATACATATATATGTCTACATATATATGCATATATATACATATACCTATACATACATATGCATATATATATATATATATATATATATATATATATTATATATATATATATATACAAATAAGAAAATGGAGGAACAGATTCATCTTAATTATCGACTTACAGATATTACCAATTCATATTATTTATTAACTACATAAATAGGAACATCTAAATCCAACAAAATAAAACAATATACATCAATAAGTAAGATAATTCCATAAAAATAATACACATAAAATGGATCTTACAGCTGTTTCAGCCTGTAGATAAAAGTATCTCATTCTGCCTATATTAGTCAAATGTATTGAGGTAATATGCAGTTAAAAATGAGTTACTTATATATATATATCTCAAGGCCTTGTCAGAGATTATAAAGTAAAATTATAAAAATATAAAAATGCAAATATAAATATGAAACAAAATACACATACACAAGAATATATATATATTCTCGTTGCCATTACTGCCTGACTGGCCCTCGTGCCAGTGACATGTAAAGGCACCCACTACATTCTTGGAGTGGTTGGCATTAGGAAGGGCATCCAGCTGTAGAAACTCTGTCAGATTAGATTGGAGCCTGGTGCAGCCATCTGGCTTGCCAGTCCTCAGTCAAACCGTCCAACCCATGCCATGATAGAAAGTGGACGTTAAATGATGATGATGAAAATGATGATGATTTATCTTCCAATCACTAAAGGATTTCATGAATTACCCTGAAGAAAAAGATAAAATAGTATAGTTTGAGGAGATGGAATCTCCAACATTCAGTCATGTAATATCTAGTATCTGATTCTATATTATATCTCAAATTGGTGATTAGTAATGTCTAATTATCCTGCCTGTTTTATCCTGTATATTTTCTGCTCTATAGGGCGACTGTAGTGAAATCATATGAACAATTTTGGACAAACATTCATTCAAACATCATCAATTTGAAGGAAGAAAAGTCACCAGATTCATCTTTAATTCCAGCGAAAGGAACAGATACAAGTACAGGTGAGTGTTTAAACTACTGGCCCCACAATCTATAATGAGGGTTCTATAAGGTGTTAGAGTATGTGAGTATAACCTTTAATTTATACTAGCAGTACTGCTCGGCTCAACAGGGATTTCAGGGGAGAGTTTCAGAGAGTCGCTGGTGATGTATCGTGATGATCAAAAATCCGGCCTGCTAAAATTTGGTTAAAGTGATTCAAACTGCAGACTCAACGCAAAATGGTCACATTTAATTCAAAGTGTTAAAAATGTTATGAAAACAATTGGTATGTGTTCACAAAGTCCAAACGATTAATACGAAAAAACCCTCCAGGCTACATCCTGAAAATTCATTTCTTTGCCGTATTTCTACGATGTTTACGCTGATTCGTTTTTATATCTTGATTTTTTATTTTTCATGCAATTTACTCATGCTTGCACGCATGGTGAACACAGTTCACATCAAACAGCTGACTGAGTAAAGTTCACTATTCAATGCATGGGATAAGGCCTAAACAAACACATTATCGATTTTTGCACTTGCGAGATGAATTTCGGAACAGAAATAGCGCAGTTCAATTTTCAGTCGCCTAAACTTTAAGTGACCCATTTTTGGTGGTTCTACGATTTGTTGGCTAGGAGGAGATGTGCTGGGAAGTTAAACACACAGACACATACACAGATACACACACAAACACACATGTTGAGTTTTATATATATAGATGAAGCTGCTTCTGAAATTTAGGACAATGAGATCAGCTAAAAGTCATTTAGGCACAGGTAAGGCTGTGTGGAGGTGAAGGTGTGATTATGTGGTAAGAATTTTCTTCCCATTGCTTCCCATGGCAGCGAGCTGGCAGAAACATTAGCACGCTGGGCGAAATGCTTAGTGGTATTTCATCTGCCGCTATGTTCTGAGTTCAAATTCCACTGAGGTCAACTTTGCCTTTCATTCTTTTGGGGTCGATTAAATAAGTACCATTTACGCACTGGGGTCGATATAATCGACTTAATCCGTTTGTCTGTCCTTGTTTGTCCTCTCTGTGTTTAGCCCCTTGTGGGTAGTAAAGTAATAGGTATTTCGTTTGTCTTTACGTTCTGAGTTCAAATTCCACCGAGGTCGACTTTGCCTTTCATCCTTTCGGAGTCGATTAAATAAGTACCAATTACGCACTGGGGTCGATATAATCGACTTAATCCGTTTGTCTGTCCTTGTTTGTCCTCTCTGTGTTTAGCCCCTTGTGGGTAGTAAAGAAATAGGTATACAATCTGTAGAGTTAATTGAATTTATTTTTTGTCCTATATTCTTTAGATGGGACTCCTCATGGTTCAAACCATGATCAAGGTCAGCAGAAGAAGAAACCAGCATCGAAATTTGTTGGGGAGAAAACTCATCTGCATCCGACATCAGTAACTGAAACTGAACACAGAACAGGTGATGGGGTAGGAGATAACCAACCACCATCTTCATCTGTCACCCAACCGCCATTTCAACAACCTCCATCAGATTTGAGGCCACATCAGAAGCCGCAATGGGAACAAAGGCAATGGCCCCAGAATTTCCCTCCCGTCTCTCATCTACCTCAACAACATCCCAGCCACCACCACCACCACCAACAACAACAACAGCAACAGCAACCAAATATGTGGTTTGAACCAAGGTGGCCTGTTAGACCAAACCGTGGTTTCCCATCGTCTGCTTTCCCTCAGAATCCCAGGCTAAATGGCCAAATGCCAGGAAACAGGTGATATTCAAATTATTACCTCTAATATTGTTCTCTTCATCATGATGTATTCTTTGACTGCAGCCATGCAGTCGAGCAAATCAACCCCGGGACTTATTCTTTGTAAGCCCAGTACTTATTCTATCGGTCTCTTTTTGCCAAACCGCTAAGTGACGGGGATGTAAACACACCAGCATCGGTTGTCAAGCAATGCTAGGGGGACTAACACAGACACACAAACATACACAAACATACATATATATACATACATATATACGACAGGCTTCTTTCAGTTTCCGTCTACCAAATCCACTCACAAGGCATCGGTCGGCCCGAGGCTATAGCAGAAGACACTTGCCCAAGATGCCACGCAGTGGGACTGAACCCGGAACCATGTGGCAGGTAAACAAGCTACTTACCACACAGCCAATCCTGCGCCTATGTTCAAATGTTACATCATCATCATCATCATCATCGTTTAGCGTCCGCTTTCCATGCTGGCATGGGTTGGACGGTGCAACTGGGGTCTGGGAAGCCTGAAGGCCGCACCAGGCCCAGTCTGATCTGGCAATGTTTCTACGGCTGGATGCCCTTCCTAACGCCAGCCACTCCGTGAGTGTAGTGGGTGCTTTTTACGTGCCACTGGCACAGGTGCCAGACGAGGCCGGCAAACGGCCACAGTCGGACGGTGCTTTTTACGTGCCACCGGCACAGAGGCCAGATGAGGCTGGCAAAGGCTGGCAAACGGCCACGATCGGATGGTGCTTTTTACGTGCTACCAGCACGGAGGCCTGGCGAGGCTAGCAAATGGCCACGGTCGGATAGTGCTTTTTACGTGCCACCGACACGGAAGCCTCGAAATAATATAACCTCATGTTGACCTTGTTTTTTATAATGAGACAAGCAAACCACAAGGGAGATGAATGGATGAATGGGGTAACAAATGTTAGATAGGAAGAAATGGCACTGGTTGGAGAGAACAAAAAATTAAATGACATTTACTAGAGGGTAGTTATAAAGTCATGAACCATCCTGCAATATGGGAAATTGCATACATTCTCTTTTTTTGTCTCTTTTCACAACTACCGATATTACTCACAAACCAATCGTCATTGGATGGAGGCAGATAATCAACAAGGTAGGGGCAAGGTAATGCTGTGGTGTGGGATTTGGCACAATCAAGTAATTGGACCATTTTATTTTGAGGGCTCTGTGACAGGTGATTCATATCTGGACATGCTTGGCAGCAAGATAATGCCTCACATGCTTTCATTTGGAAGGGAAAATCCTATCTGCTTTCAGTAGAAAGGGGCTCAGCCCCATTATGCATGATTTTCTGAATGAACATTTTCCAGGGAGGTGCCGGTGGCACATAAAAACCACCATCCGAACGTGGCTGATGCCAGCGCTGCCTCGATTGGCTTCTGTGCCGGTGGCACATAAAAAGCACCATCTGAACGTGGCCGATGCCAGCGCTGCCTCGACCAGCTTCTGTGCCGGTGGCACATAAAAAGCACACATATCTTCTTCCACGAAAAGATAGCTTAAACTGTGCTCTAAATGGAGGTGTAGTCAAATCCTATTTTATGGCCTCAACCATGTTCTAAAATAAGTCGAAAGTTAAGCTACTATAAATCAGTATTTCGTCTGCCGTTACGTTCTGAGTTCAAATTCCGCCGAGGTCGACTTTGCCTTTCATCCTTTCGGGGTCGATAAATAAAGTACCAGCTACGCACTGGGGTCGATATAATTGAGTTAATCCGTTTGTCTGTCCTTGTTGTTTCTCCCCTCTATGTTTAGCCCCTTGTGGGTAGTAAAGAAATAGGCATGGTAAATAAGTGTTTACTGGGGAAGGGGATGGATGAGTGTTTAGCTTCGGGTACACACCAAACATTCATCTACCCTACCACCCAAGCTAAATATGATGACAACATGTAAATATCTATGTGGTCTATAGGCGCTGGAGTGGCTGTGTGGTAAGTAGCTTGCTAACCAACAACATGGTTCCGGGTTCAGTCCCACTGCGTGGCACCTTGGGCTGACCATAACCTCAGGCCGACCAAAACCTTGTGAGTGGATTTGGTAGACGGAAACTGAAAGAAGCCCGTCGCATATATGTATATATATATATATATATATGTGTGTGCGTGTGTGTTTGTGTGTCTGTGTTTGTCCCCCTAGCATTGCTTGACAACCGATGCTGGTGTGTTTATGTCCCCGTCACTTAGCGGTTCGGCATAAGAAACTGATAGAATAAGTACTGGGCTTACGAAGAATAGGTCCCGGGGTCGAGTTGCTCGACTAAAAGCGGTGCTCCAGCATGGCCACAGTCAAATGACTGAAACAAGTTAAAGAGTTAAAGAGTCACTAAACTTGCTAAAGACAGCAGTCTAATCCTATATTGGATAAGATTGTCTGGAACATGCTGTTTATGAAAACAAGATTATCACAACAGGTCTGCTCAGAAAATGCCGATCTGGTTTAAAAAAACCAGTTTTCTATAACTACATCAACAACAATGAGCCAATGAAAATACCTTTACTCTCTCTCTTTTACTCTTTTACTTGTTTCAGTCATTTGACTGTGGCCATGCTGGAGCACCACCTTTAGTCGAGCAAATCGACCCCAGGACTTATTCTTTGTAAGCCTACTACTTATTCTATCGGTCTCTTTTGCCGAACCGCTAAGCTACGGGGATGTAAACACATCAGCATCGGTTGTCAAGCAATGTTGGGGGACAAACACAGACATACAAACATATACACACACACATATATATAAATACAAATATACGACGGGCTTCTTTCAGTTTCCGGCTACCAAATCCACTCACAAGGCTTTGGTTGGCCCGAGGCTATAGTAGAAGACACTTGCCCAAGGTGCCACGCAGTGGGACTGAACCCGGAACAATGTGGCTGGTAAGCAAGCTACTTACCACACCACAATTTGCAAGAAATAGCAGCAAAAATCTCTTTGAAAATTCAAGACTGGAACAGGCCTGCAGAATCAGAGATAACTTAGAGTTAACCAACAAACATTCGTTTAGTTCTATATGTGCCCACGGGCATATGGCGTAGTGGTTAAGAGTGCGGGCTACTAACCCCAAGATTTCAAGTTCAATTCCAAGCAGTGACCTGAACACTAACAACAACAACAACAACAACAACAACAACAGCAGCAATAATAATAATAATAATAATAATAATAATAATAATAACAACAACAACATCGAAAGATACCTTAGGAATGAGAACCCAGGTTCGAAATTTCCCCAAGACACCTGATGAAGGCTGGAGGGTATATCAGCTGAAACGTTGTGCTAACAACAAACAAGATGAGGACAAATATCCGCCGAATATAAATAATGTAAATAATGTAAATAGTAAACATTTGTTTAACCGAATCAAACTCATCACTCCCTTTGTATCACTTGATTTCACAGCTGGAGCGGTTTCTTCCTGGGTTCACCAGCAGATGGCAACTCTGTCGCTTTTCAGAATAATGATCCAAATGGCAATTGGTACTTCTCTCCTGACAACCGTAAGTCTTTCTTTCTTTCTTTTGGGCTAACTCTTGAAGAACTTATAGGGGTCCTGTTGTGACATAGGATGTGTATTGGACGATTTTATAACCTCATTGAGTCAAACCCACTCAGAATCAAATGACAGCTCATTTCTTCTAGAATGACAGGGAGAGGAATCAATCTCTCCACTACTGAAAGGGTATATTATCTATTGACCCCGAAAGGGCAAAAGATAAACATTACTTAATCAAGGATTGAACCTTGGAAGCTGAGAACTAAGACAAATGCAGCAAGGTGGTCTATCCATTTTACTGCTTTGCTTATCCCTCTCAAAGCAAAGTCTTCAGTGTGAGTATGTGGTTTGTGGGGTCAACCGCGTCCTCCACTTCATTTTTTGTTATTCACTCATTCTCATTTAATCTTTATATATAAAAGTGAAGTTGTGTGTGTGTCTGTCTACTCCGATTTAGATTCCTAACTACTCCCACATTTTGCAGTGCAGTTTAACCAAAAGTGGGTATCTTATAGTCGTGATTCATATCGAGCCCTTCTGGGTATTAGCGCGCGTCTACGATGAGTCTACGATTTAAAAAACAATTTACCATCATTTTTCCACATTTTTAATGCATTTTTTGCTCGGTTTATATAAGGGAAGTAACTCTCTAAAATGCTTATATAGTTATTTCCCTTACAAACCCAAGCAACGCCGGGCGATACTGCTAGTTCTATATATTTTAATTGTTTGTTTATTCATACGTTTCGTCTCATTCGATACCCTGACCCCAACGTTTGTTTTGTCCCCTCTTTTCTTAACCTTATGGTGAATAAAGAAATACTCTCTCTATCTACTTGCCTGCTTATTTGCCTGTCTGTTTCCTCTTTTCTTCACTTTTCTGTCTGTCTTTCTTTCTTTCTATTTTATTCCTTCCCCCCCCCTTCTTTTTTCTCTTTTCAGCCAGACAAGTGATTTGGATGGAGTAATCTTCCTTTCATCTCCACTGATTAACAGGTAAGACTTAAAAGCACTTCATCAACCACACTTCAACAGCAACAATAGGGAAAACACCTAAAGCTCCACGAGGCTCTATTGGGTGGGTGGGTGGCGACCCCTGTTGTATTCTTTCGTTACAACTTTCTTTCACTCTTTCTTCCTGTTTCTTGTCCCTGACTTCCTATACAACCGCTGAGCCTGGATGCACATTCATCCATCTGTCGATGCTCTCGGTGTTGGGGATTGACCTGCTTTCTCTTCTGTGGGTCTTGCAAATAGCAAAGGACCACGTTTCGGACTTCTCCCAAGATGACGAAGACCACTTCGCTCAGCAACAACAGCAGCAACAGCAACAATAAGAGCAAATATACGAGGAGTCCACTGTTTTTTTTTCTTGTACATGGAAAAAAAGGTTTCCGTCTACCAAATCCACTCACAAGGCTTTGGTCAGCCCAAGGCTATAGTAGAAGACACTTGCCCAAGGTGCCATGCAGTGGGACTGAACCCAGAACCATGTGGTTGGTGAGCAAGCTACTTACCACACAGTCACTCCTACATCTATCAAGATAAACAGTGCATGACCTTGCAGGTGGGGCCCAGTTAGAATTTTCTTCTGGTTGAGCAACCCATCCCACTCAAAAGATCCCTGAATAAGGGTTGTTTAAGGATGTTGAACGAATCACCCATGTTTCCAGAGATTAATTATTCAAACCCCAAAGAATCCCTCTCAACACATGGCTATGATGCTCCGTCACTACTTCTGCTCGTGATCAGAGATGCACATATCGTCATCCACTAAGGGACATGGTCAATTGGTTAAGGTCAAACAACTGACAAGCAAATCTGTGGTATTGAGCAGAATATTTGCTGTAGCCCATCTTTTATACCAAGACAAAACAATATACATGATAACACTCCCAATCAGTTAAGATCAGAAGCCATGAGAGCTATTGTCTGGTACTGCATCAGGGCATTTATTATTATTATTATTATTATTGTTGTTATTATTATTATTATTATTATTATTATTATTATTATTATTATTATTATTATTATTATTATTCAGTAGTTTTATTTTTATAGTGTGCTTTCACTTCACTACCGAGCGCAGCTCTGTGTGCCTTGGGTATGTGCTGTGATTTGTTGTGATGTTCTGATGGTTATTGTATGGAAAGTGTTCTGCGTAGAATGTGTGCAGTGCCTAGTAATGCAATTTTCTGTATGTTATGTGTGTTTGTAAGTCCTGGTGTTTTTGTTATGTATTTGTCTGAATATTTTTTTATCATGCCTAATGCACCTACTATGATAGGAATTGTTTCTGTTTTTAGATTCCACATTCTGGTTACCTCTATTTCCAGGTCTTTGTATTTTGAAAGTTTCTCCATTTCTTTTAGAGACACGTTGTCATCTATTATTATTATTATTATTATTATTATTATTTTACAAAAGCTTTTACATGCTGATTTAATTAGCAGAGATGTTATCCTGAGGTTCAGTGACAAGTCTCCTCAAACCTCTACAGATTGACAAATATGTCTCAAATTCAGCAGCAGCAGTCATAGTAGTAGTAGCAGCAGCCGCAGCAGCAGCAGTACTATCTTTAACCACTATTATCATTACAATTCCTTCCAGATGTCACAAGAACACAAATGGTATGAAGTTTGACAATGATTCAATCTTTGGATAACCTTAACTTCTGATGTTTGCCTGGTGGCCCCAGTGGAGAGAGGAACATTTCCTTAGGACTACAGTAAGGGTACTAGAAGTCAGCATCAATAACAAAAACAAGAACAAAATAATTGTAAGAAAAACAGCTACAACAGCAACACGAACAATAACTGCGACAATTACAACTACATCAACTAATACAATACCAACAGCAAAGTGTAATAACAAAGCAGACGACAGAAACCTGTAGCAGTCACTGAAAAACAACAATAGCAATAAAGAAACAATAAAGACAAAAACAACAGTAACGATAAATAAAAAAATAAAATAATTACACCAACAATGATGTCAGCAAATTTATTTTACCTTTTTAATTTATTTAGAAATGAAACAATGAAAATATATTAATGTTTTAAGATCTGGTGTTAAATTGCTTTAAGTTGTTTACTTTTTTGTGAAATGTAATACAGTGGTGATGCTGTCTTCTTCTTCTTCTTCTTCTTCTTCTTCTTTCTTCTCTTCTTCTTCTTCTTCTCTCTACTTCTCTTCTCCTTCTTCTTCTTTCTCTCTTCTTCTTCTTCTCCCCTCCTCCTCCTCCTTCCTCCTTCTCTCCTCTTCTTCTCCTTCTTCCTCGCTTCTTCTCTTCTTCTTCTTCTTCTTCTCCTCTCTTCTCCTTCTCTTCTCTCCTTCTCCTCCTCCTCCTCCTCCTCCTTCTTCTCCTTCTTCTTCTTCTCCTCCTCCTCCTCCTCCTCCTCCTCCTCCTCCTTCTTCTTCTCCTCCTCCTCCTTCTTCTTCTTCTTCTCCTCCTCCTTTTTCTTCTTCTCCTCCTCCTCCTCCTCCTCCTCCTCCTTCTTCTTCTTGGTTTTGAGTTTATGTTTTCGCTTCTCATTGTGTTCAACGTTTTTTTTTGGGTGTCCTGTACCCATATATGCATGTATATATACATGTAGAGGTAGGTACGTACATATATGTATGTGGTTGGCGTTAGGAAGGGCATCCAGCCGTAGAAACACTGCCAGATCTGACTGGGCCTGATGAAGCCTTCCAGCTTCACAGACCCCAGTTGAACTGTCCAACCCATGCTAGCATGGAAAACGGACGCTAAATGATGATGATGATGATGATGATATGTATATATATATATCCAAACACACAGACATTTAGAAATGCATGTACAAAATAGTTAAGAAGTTTGCTTTCCAGCTTTGCGGTTAGGGGTTCAATCCCACTGTATAGCACCTTGGGCATGCATACATATATAAAGATATACACATACATATATAGATTCGACTGTCATTCGGAATGCTCACAGCAGCCATATTCCTACCGCTCTATGTAATGCTGGTGAGACCCATATTGGAGTACGGGATTCAAGCCTCTTCTCCTTATCTCCTCAAAGACATACAGCATCTCGAAAGGGTCCAGAAGCTGGCTACCCGCATGGTTCTTGGTCTCAAGAATTTGTCTTATGAAGAAAGGCTGAAGACGCTCAACCTTTATTCTCTAGAAAAACGACGACACCGTGGTGATCTCATTCTTGCTCACAACATCATAAGCGGAACGTGTAACTTCTCGAAAGAGCTGTTTTTCACTCCTGCTCCAGAGCGTTGGCTGCGGGGGTCATTCCGAAAAGCTCTATCTGCGACGATTTCATCTCAATCGAAGGAGAGGGGCTTTCTCCGTCCGGGTTGTAGATCCGTGGAATAAGCTGCCGGATGAGATAGTGAAGATGCCGACGACTGCTCGATTCAAAGTCTCCCTTGACCACAAGTGGCCTGAACTCTTTACATGAACACCATCCTGTACATAACTCCATGTCCCCCTACATGGCCTTGCTTTTTGAGCCAAAAAATTAACTAACTAACTAACATATAAGCATGCAAGCATGTGTGCATGCATGCATATACACATAATATATACATGAATCATAATATACAGTAGTATAGATCAATTTCAACCAAACTTACCACCTAATAGTGGTTTGGATTTTGGCTACTCCTTCTAGCGTGTTAGGTGTTCTATGATGGTCATCTCTTATATGTTTAAAATTACACTGTATTTATATGAATAATATCGGGTTGTCCGGAAAGTTTGTGCCGATTTATAGTAGCTTACCTTTCGACTTATTTTAGAACATGGTTGGGTCCATAAAATAGGATTTGACTACACCTCCATTTAGAGCAAAGTTTAAGCTATCTTTTCGTGGAAGAAGGTTTATGTTCCTATAACCTGTGTTAATTCTGTAACCCTTTAAAATGGAAGATAAGAAAGTTCATTTTCGGCACTTGATGCTTTGAGAACCAGACAAAAATTGCTGCGGCTTGGCTGGGATGTATTACCCCACCCTCCACATTCACCAGATATTGCTCCTTCGGATTTCCACTTATTCAGGTCTCTGCAGAATAGTCTAAATGGTAAAAATTTCAATTCCTTGGATGACGTAAAAAGATACCTTGATGAATTGTTTGCCATGAAACCACCTCAATTGTGGGAAGAGGGTATTTTCAGGTTAAAGGAAAGATGGAGAGGCATTGAGCAACAAAATGGTTCGTATTTGGTTGATTAAAAATGTAATGGCAAGTATTTATTGACCTTTTTCTTTCCTTTGAAAATCGGCACGAACTTTCTGGACAACCCAATATATACTTTATTGACTAGTTTTCTACATGCTAGGGCTACTGGTAGTAAACACTGACTGTTAACTAACTGGATATTAGTTAACAGCATTGTTAAGTAATACCATGTGTTCTTTAGAGATGGCAGCTTGAGAAGCGGTTGGATGGAACTTACACTCGCCTCCTTATGAGAGCTCAAAATCTCTCGTGGAAGCGCCATCCAACCAAAATGCAAATATATGGGAAACTACCACCTGTGTCATCTCTTGTGAAAGGTAAGAGAGTCCAGTTTGCTGGACATTGTTGTAGAGCTGAAAACGAGGCAATTTCTACTCTCCTCCTCTGGAAGCCATCTACTCACAATGCCAGAGGGCGCACACTCTCCTACCCTGATGTAATCTCCAGGGATACAGGCATCCAGCAACAGGACCTCCGTAATGCTATGATGGACCGTGAAGTCTAGCGTAGCATGGTAAATTCCATTGTCTCATCCACGGTCGAACAATGATGATGATGAGAGATGGCAGGTATGTCACTCCTGGGAACTGAAGAAGGATTTATGTTGTTGAATCAGGATCTAAATCAACCTTTTGTCACTCACACATAGCAACTGCTCTCAGCTGTTGGAACTGAAAAATATCATAACTGGTTTGTGGCTGCTGTGAAAAAAGATATGTAGCTATGGAAAGCAAATAGAGCAAGAGTTATGAAGAGTTATTTTTTATTTATGATTTGGTTTATGTCTATCATTGTTTGAATTGCATAATAGTGGTTTTTCTCAAATTTATATATTATATATCTACATTGTGAAATTTGATTTACTACTAAATTGAAGTTTTCCCTGTAAGTTTGGAGTTATACTCCCTATTGGCGATTTTTTTCCCTCCGTCTTCCCTTCTCTGGATCTTTCCTTCTCCTATGTTTCTGACGAAGAGCTCCGCTCAAAACATAAAACCCTCCTTCTTCCCTTCCTTCCTGAGCGTCCAATAATACTATATTTACTAGGCACCGTAAATCCTCGAGTATAATCCGCATTTTCCCCCAAAATTTAAAGGTCAAAATCCCTAGTGCGTACTATATACGAGTTTAAAAATGAAAGATATTTTCTAAGTAATGTCTGAGTCTCTATTTGCTGTCCGGCAATGTTTATTCAGATGCATTTTGTGATGTCGGGCATGAAAATACCTTAAGCTAAGCCTGAAAGCAATGAAGTCATAAAAGAATCACCCATAACTTGCAGTAAACAACATTTATTAAACGTTATTACTGTTATTTCTTTATTTTCTGCAAACAAAATGCACAAAAAAAGCTGTGTGGTAAGTAACTTGCTAACCAACCACATGGTTCTGGGTTCAGTCCCACCGCGTGGCATCTTGGGTAAGTGTCTTCTGCTATAGCCCCGGGCCAACCAATGCCTTGTGAGTGGATTTGGTAGACGGAAACTGAAAGAAGCCTGACGTATATATGTATATATATATGTGAGTGTGTGTGTTTGTATGTCTGTGCTTGTCCCCCCACCATTGCTTGACAACCGATGCTGGTGTGTTTACGTCCCCGTCACTTAGTGGTTTGGCAAAAGAGACCAATAGAATAAGTACTGGGCTTACAAAGAATAAGTCCCGGGGTCGATTTACTCGACTAAAGGCGGTACTCCAGCATGGCCGCAGTCAAATGATTGAAACAAGTAAAAGAGTAAAGAGTAAAGAGTGTTTGCATTATGTTATATATACAATAATAATAAAGGACATTACTGTATACATTTTTACAAACCAAGGACGTTATATAGACCTCCTTGACTCAAGTTAGAGAAGGGGTGTGTATTATACACAAAGGTGTAGGTTTTTCAGAGGTACAGCCTCCTAAAAATTCCCTGCATATCATACTCAAGGGCGGACTATACTCGAGGACTTACGGTATTCTTCATAACTCTTATTCTGTAATGTTGTGAGGTAGCAAGAATTTGATGAAATATGTAGGGAGATTAGGGTTTGGCATTTATGTAGAGTTAGAATGTATGCAAGGATTTTATATAGGGTAGAGATGGAGGTGTTAGGGTGGTGCCCAAACCTATAAGCCCATGATTGCGCGCACACATGTGTCTTTGCATTCATTTATGCAAGTTTTGACTAAACTCTCCGCTGGAACCACATGGTTCCAGGTTCATTACCACTGCGTAGCATCTTGGGCAAGTGTCTTCTACTATAGCCTCGAGCCGACCAAAGCCTTGTGAGTGGATTTGGTAGACGGAAACTGAAAGAAGCCCGTCGTATATATGTGTATATATATATATATATATATATGTGTATGTATATGTGTGTGTATGTTTGTGTGTCTGTGTTTGTCCGACCGACACCGTTTGACAACCGATGCTGGTGTGTTTACATTCCCGTAACTTAGCGGTTCGGTAAAAGAGACCGATAGAATAAATACTAGGCTTACAAAGAATAAGTCCTAGGGTTGATTTGCTCGACTAAAGGCGGTGCTCCAGCATGGCCGCAGTCAAATGACTGTGTGTGTATTCATTCACACCATTACATACGCAAGCGTTTTAATGCAAAACTACAGATTCACTATCTCAATAAACAAACGTGTTACATTTTTCTGTTGCAGGGGAGGCACAAGACGGTTCTGATCGCGAATGGCATTGGATAGGAAGGAATCGGAAAAGGGTACACATGGAAAAAAGTACCATATTCTAAATATCAGAAAAAGAAATAGTGACAAAAAAAGGGGAAAGAACTCTTTCCCTTGTCTTATCAAGCTGATTTGCTTAAATGCAAGAGTAATCTCCCCTACATTGTAAGAATTGTGTGCGTGCGTGCGTGATAATTGCGTAATAGGTTGCATAATGTCGTGAATTGCTTAATCTGTTGCTTTTAAGGGATTAATTTTGCAACATTGATGCTCCAACTCTTCGGAAATTTCATCTTTCCTGAATTTGTCGGATCTTTTCCTTTTGAACGGCAGATGTCAACACAATTCCTAGTTAACTAAACACTTTTAAACTTCGTATACTGGTAGAATGTGTCAAAATAAAACATCATTTTCTCTTGGTTTTATTGAGAAAATTCTATAGTTTGTAAGATATTACGCCTGAAAATCCAAGCATTTCGGCAATTTTAACCAATCGATTACCTCCATTCAACTAAAATCATTTGCTGCGTCTAAAACTGAGACAACATCCTGTAACTAACCCTAAACCTCCCCCCTAACCCTAACCCAAAATTTTTTTTTCTTAATCGTTAAATTAATTTAATTCCATTGCTTTAGTTTTTTTTACATGCGTAACAATTAAATTAATCTAACAATTAATAAAAAAAATTTAGGGTTAGGGTTAGGGGGGAGGTTTAGGGTTAGTTACAAGATGTTGTCTCAGTTTTAGACGCAGCAAATGACTTTAGCTCAAAAGAGGGCATAGGATTAGTTAAAATTCGAAAAATTAAACTACGTTAAACTTACAAATTACAATTTTCTCAAGAAAGCCAAGAGAAAAAAATGTTTTATTTTGACACATTCTACCAGTATACGAAGTTTAATTGTGTTGAAAACTGCCGTTCAAAAGGAAAAGATCCGGAGGTGTAGCTAATCAAAACATGCTAAAAAAAACTATTTGGGATTTGAAAAATAGACATTTATGGGTTTTGAGGTACATTATGTAATCAATTAGAAAAAATATAATCAGTTATAGATTGTGAGAGGCATTATGTAATATGGGTAAAATATTGTGAAGACGTTAAGTAAATTGATTGAATTAAACAGAAGAAAAGGGATTGATAAGAAAAAAAAATTTAATATAGAAAGAAATACAATTTGTTCGGGGGAAAAGAATAACTAAATGAATGTTAAATAGATGGATATTAGCGCAGGAGTGGCTGTGTGGTAAGTAGCTTGCTAACCAACCACATGGTTCTGGGTTCAGTCCCACTGCGTGGCATCTTGGGCAAGTGTCTTCTGCTATAGCCCCGGGCCGACCAATGCCTTGTGAGTGGATTTGGTAGACGGAAACTGAAAGAAGCCTGTTGTATATATGTATATATATATATATGTATATATATATATATGTATGTGTTTGTACCCCTAGCATTGCTTGACAACTGATGCTGGTGTGTTTACGTCCCCTTCACTTAGCGGTTCGGCAAAAGAGATCGATAGAATAAGTACTGGGCTTACAAAGAATAAGTGCCGGGGTCGATTTGCTTGACTAAAGGCGGTGCTCCAGCATGGCTGCAGTCAAATGACTGAAACAAGTAAAAGAGTAAAAGAGTAATTAGCAATGCATCCCGGCGTTGCCCGGGTGTTATGCCCTCCAAGTACATTGTACTATTTGCTCCTTTCTTATGTGCCTAATCGACACAGCTGATATATGGTTAATTGAATAATGGAAGTTATTGTGTGTTTGATAGTGAAGGGCGAGGGTACAATTTACATGAAAGTACTTTCTGTTCTTAAGAAGGATCAGGAACTATCTATTGTTTCATCGTATAAAAGGGGGTTAATATGATTTTGACCAGAAATCCACTTTTCAATATCTAAATTTCCTCCCATGCCCCACCGCAATTTCTTAATTTGTAACTTTTTCGATTTTTTTTTCTTATTATTATCTATGTAGAAAAATGCGGAAATTACGAATCTGGGAAACATATATGTATACTCTCTTTTACTTGTTTCAGTCATTTGACTGCAGCCATACTGGAGCACCGCCTTTAGTCGAGCAAATCGACCCTGGGACTTATTCTTTGTAAGCCCAGTACTTATTCTATCGGTCTCTTTTGCCAAACCACTAAGTGACGGGGACGTAAACACACCAGCATCGGTTGTCAAGCAATGCTAGGGAGACAAACACAGACACACAAACACACATATATATATATACATATATACGACAGGCTTCTTTCAGTTTCTGTCTACCAAATCCACTCACAAGGTATTGGTCGGCCCGGGGCTATAGCAGAAGACACTTGCCCAAGATGCTACACAGTGGGACTGAACCCGGAACCATGTGGTTGGTGAGTAAGCTACTTACCACACAGCCACATATGCATTTTTTATAGTTAATCTTTCTTAAGCAACACTCAATGACCCTTCCTCCACCTCGCCCACCCATCAACTACCAACTTTCAAAAAGCTAAAATCCCCCAATCTTTCACTTTTGGCTGATGTTTTGTGCATGTGTAGAATTGGAGAAGGACATCATGCTCGGAGTGTCAGTGGCAAGAGAGGAAGAGGTCGACCAAGAACCCGCTGGCTTGACACCATCAGGAGTGATACCTATTTCTTTATTACCCACAGAGAGGACAGACAAATGGATTAAGTTGATTACATCGACCCCAGTACGTAACTGGTACTTAATTTATCGACCCCGAAAGGATGAAAGGCAAAGTCGACCTCGGCAGAATTTGAACTCAGAACGTAACGGCAAACGTTGTGCTAACGTTTCTGCCAGCTCGCCAGAGTGATACCGGAATGGACATGGCCAATCTGAAGGAAGCGGCCCAAGATAGAACTGACTGGAGGGCACTGATCCAATGAGTGACCGAGAGTCGACTTCGACTAAGCGGATAGAGAGAGAGAATTGTACAGAAATAGTAGACTTCAAAAATACCAAACCACCACCAGAAAACCCAGCATGCTAGAAACAACAGGTAAATGATATTATTTCTGCAGAAACTTCCCTGTTTTCCAAAAAGCTAAAAGTGAAACATTGGGAGCGTGTAGCTTTTTGAAAGTGGTGAGGTGATGGGTAATATTCTTAAAGATTCGTACTCTCTTTCTCTTTTTCTCCATGGATTACCAAGAATAAAAATTTGGGAAAAGTAAAAAATGAATTTGTTGTGGAGAGGGAGAAAATGAAAATATTGAGAATGTGTTTAGTGAAAAGGAGAGAGAATGTTAAAGAAAGACAGAGAGGGGAAGAGAGAGAGAAGGAGGGAGAAAGCAAGTTTGTTTCTTTATCTTTCCTTCTTTGAGTTCCTTTCCGTTATCCTTTTATTCCACAAATCTTCGTAGGACAAAACATTATGTGATTCTAGAGTGATCTGGTTGCTAGTTCCTCCAAGATTAGCATGAGAAATGATGAAAATTTTCCTCAAAGCAGGGAGTCTGACCTGGATACTTACAAGCGGCTGAACCCTGAAAAAAAGGAACCCCAAAAACCAGATGGTGGTGCTAAATTGATCTAACCCAGTTAGAATTTTCTTCAGGTCGAGTAGCCCATCTTGCTCAAAAGGTCCCTGAATAAAGGTTGTTTAAGAATGATGAATGTGTGTGTGTGTGTGTGTGTGTGTGTGTGTGTGTGTGTGTGTGTGTTGTGTGTGTGTGTGTGTGTGTGTGTGTGTGTGTGTGTGTGTGTGGTAAGAAGTTTGCTTACCAACCACATGGTTCTGGGTTCAGTCCCATTGTGTGGTATCTTAGGCAAGTGTCTTCTACTATAGCCTCGGGCTAACCAAATCCTTGTGAACAGATTTGACAGACAGAAACTGAAAGAAACCTGTTTTATATATATATATATAAAGTTAATCCAAACAAGAAAGCACAAAAAAACACAACAACGCGAGGACGTGGAACAAATATAGTATTATTGAACGCTCAGGAAAGAAGGAAAGAAGGAGGGTTTAACGTTTCGACCAGAGCTCTTCGTCGGAAACATAGGAGAAGGAAAGATCCAGAGAAGGGAAGACAGAGGAAAAAAAATTGCCAACGGTACACACGCGGTCACATATATATATATATTATATATATATATATTAATATATATATATATATATATATATATATATTGTATTTATATATATATATATATATATTATATATATATTGTTATATTTCGGAATGGTCATTTTGCCAGTTTAGCCAATAAAAACACACACACTATATATTTGGTGTTATTTTGCTTCAGTGTTATTTATTTTTTACATTAATTTTAATCTTACTTCGGCCAGAGTTCTTTTGTCACACTCCTGTGACCGCATCAGTGGTCCTTTGTTTTCTTCTTACTTATTTGTGTCTCTCCTTACTAACCGTCAGCCATTTTGTATTTCTATTGTATGTCTGTGGAGCGAATATCGCTAGCAATTACAGAATCTCCTACTTCCTCTCAATGATCATACGCCCTATAATCCGGATGTCACCTGATGTTTGTGACAGCACAGAAGATCTCCTCAGCAGGATCGATGACTGTAACAGCACTTGTGACCTGACAGGATGTATGGTGGGTAGCATGGATGTGGTATCCCTATACCCATCGATCGACGTAGATTTTGCAGTGGAGAAGTGCGTGGAGATGATCAATGAGAGCCAGGTGGAGTTCTGTAATGTCAACACAGAAGAACTGGGCCTCCTACTTAGACTGACATGTAATAATGAATACTTAGATAAACATAATCTTAGTAGTTTCTGCCCCAGTAGATGTTTAAGAGGTAGACCGCCCACAATTACTTCTATGGCTAGGAAGACACATATAGAAAGATGGCGCAGATGGACCAGAGCCATACGGAGCCCCGCAAATGTCCATCAGATAAAGAAAATGATCGCACATGCACTAGGAGCTAGTATAAGAGTTACCCTAAAAGGCCACACGTTTAAGTTTAATAATAAAATATATGCCCAGGACGAGGGGGCAGCCATCGGCATTAGTATCGCTGGTAATGTGGCCAACCTTTTCATGGTATGGTGGGACAGAAGGCTTAAAGAACGCCTAACACAGAACTCCATACTCGTAAACATGTACTCTCGCTATGTTGATGATATCAATATAGTAGTAAAGGCACCCCCACAAGAGAGTAATGTTGATATAGTAATAGAAACTAATACTATGGAGAACATCCAGCAAATCGCTAACTCCATCCACCAGAGTATTAAGGTCACAATAGACTACCCCACTAAACACCCCAACCATAGACTACCAGTACTAGACACTGAACTCTGGCTAGAAATTGTGAATAATAAAACCCAAATCCTTCATTCATACTATGCCAAACCTATGGCCTCAAAATACTTGATCCACCGGAACTGAGCCATTGCGGACAATGCCAAATTCAATATTTTGATGGCAGACCTCGTCAGAATAATGAGAAATGTGTCACGCATGTGCGAGCCTAAAGAGTTAAAGAGACACATACAATATTTCATTCACCGCATGCAGTTCTCAGGTTACAGCCATAAAGAAAGGATCAGAGTATACAAAGGAGCCATTAAGAAATTTGATAATATCTTATGTAATGATGGGAATGGGATTTGCCCACTCTATAGGAACAAGTCATGGAACACTATAGAAAGGACAAAAAAGAAAATAGGGAAGGCCAACTCTTGGTATGATAGCCATAAATACCAGAGTGTCATGTTCGTTGACACCACCCCTGGAGGTGAACTGGCGTACCGCTTTAGAAGGACCCTAGGCAAACTCAAGCTAAGAATTAAGGTTGTTGAAAAGCCAGGCAACCCTATCAAATCTATAACTGGTAAAACCTATCATTTTAGTAGAACCCCCTGTACGGATAAGTACTGTACTGTATGTAGATTTAGCCCACAAACAAACTGTAATGCCAGAAATGTAGTCTATAGTATAAGATGTATAGAGGGACGATGCAGTAACAAGACAATGACATACGTAGGGGAAACGGCAAGAAGCATTGGTGAGCGGGTAAACGAACATTGGAGACAACTCAGGGAAGGTAAAAGCTCATCGATTCTGTACCAACCCGCCGAACAGGAACACGGGGGATCAATCAATAACATAGAAATTAAAATATTATCCACACATAGAACAGATGCAACAATTAGACAAATTACAGAAGCTACACACATAATAGAAAATAAACCTAGCCTGAATAGAAAACTACAATGGAGCACTAACACACACCACAACATATGACGATAGAGGATCCTGAAAACATAATAAATACACAGATAAATAAACTAATAGAAATAAATAATATATATATATATATATATATTATATATATATATGTATAATATATTTTTTTTTTCGATTGGATTTATTATTATTATTACTAGTATTGATGTTATACATATATACATATATACAAGCATATTTAATGATAATAATAAGCGGATGTAAACACATGAACAAAATAAGAATAAACAAAAACAACAAAAAACAAAATACAAATTACATGAACATATATAAACAGAAGATACAAATATTACAGGCATCCCCCTCCCCCCCCACATCACACACTAAATAAACATAAACGCACATAGAGATATAAGCATGCGCAAATGAAGACATACAATAGAAATACAAAATAGCTGACGGTTAGTAAGGAGCGACACAAATAAGAAAGAAGAAAACAAAGGACCACTGATGCGGTCACAGGAGTGTGACGAAAGAACTCTGGCCGAAATAAGATTAAGATTAATGTAAAAATAAATAACACTGAAGCAAAATACACCAAATATATAGTGCGTGTGTTTTTATTGGCTAAACTGGCAAAATGACCATTTCGAAATATAACAATACCTGTTTCAACACACAACGACTTCACATTAAAAATCTTGCACACAAATATTTAAACGTATTTAATATATATATATTATATATATATAAACACACACACACACATATATATATATATATATATATATATATATATATATATGAGAAGAAATGAGGTACTCAGAAATACGGATGGTTTTATATTAACAGATATTTATTGGTATGTTACATGTTTTTATAGATCATATATTATATATTAGCACTTTCGTCCATTCTAGTGGAGTCTTCAAATTGATCTGAATGGACGAAAGCGCTAGTATATGATATACGATGTATAAAAACATGTAACATACTAGTAAATATCTGTAAATATAAAACCATCCAAATTTCTGAGTACCACATTTCTTCTAATATATACTACCTGTACATCAACGTGGCCTATGCCAGGAGCATAACCAGCCCGCTTACGCGTAGCTTTTCCTTCTTTGGTCACTAAACTTTGCTTGTGAAGACCTGTTGAGGCAAGTGAAATCAAATCAAAATCAAAATCACATTGATAACTGGCATCCATGCTAGCGGATGTGTGAGAGAGAATCGTGATGTGGTAGGAGATGTCGTATGGTGCAAAGAGCACCATACGAGTGTGATCGTTGACAGAGTGGCTTTTCGAGTATGATCGTTACCAGTGTCGCCTACTGGCACTTATGCTTGTGCTAGTAGGGTGCCGAGAACATCATCCGAGCGTGGTCGTTGCCAGAGCAGCCAACTGGTTTCCATACCCGTGGCATGTAAAAGGGCACCATTCGAGTATGATCGTTACCAATGTTGCTTCACTGGCACCTGTGCCGGTGGCAAGTGTAAAAAGATTCGAGCGAGGTCATTGCCAGTACCGCTTGACTGGCCCCCATGCAGGTGGCACGTAAAAAGCACCCACTACACTCTCGTAGTGGTTGGCGTTAGGAAGGGCATCCAGCTGTAGAAACTCAGCCAGATCAAGACTGGAGCCAGGTGCAGCCATCTGGTTGCTAGCCCTCAGTCAAAACCGTCCAACCCATGCTAGCATGGAAAACGGACGTTAAATGATGATGATAACTTGGAGTGGTTGGCGTTAGGAAGGGCATCCAGCTGTAGAAACTCAGCCAGATCAAGACTGGAGCCAGGTGCAGCCATCTGGTTGCTAGCCCTCAGTCAAAACCGTCCAACCCATGCTAGCATGGAAAACGGACGTTAAATGATGATGATAACTTGGAGTGGTTGGCGTTAGGAAGGGCATCTAGCTGTAGAAACTCAGCCAGATCAAGACTGGAGCCAGGTGCAGCCATCTGGTTGCTAGCCCTCAGTCAAAACCGTCCAACCCATGCTAGCATGGAAAACGGACGTTAAATGATGATGATAACTTGGAGTGTTTGCGTTAGGAAGGGCATCCAGCTGTAGAAACTCAGCCAGATCAAGACTGGAGCCTGGTGACGCCATCTGGTTGCCAGCCCTCAGTCAAAACCGTCCAACCCATGCTAGCATGGAAAACGGACGTTAATGATGATGATAACTGGAGTAGTTGGCGTTAGGAAGGGCATCTAGCTGTTAGAAACTCAGCCAGATCAAGACTGGAGCCTGGTGCAGCCATCTGGTTGCTAGCCCTCAGTCAAAACCGTCCAACCCATGCTAGCATGGAAAACGAACGTTAAATGATGATGATGATAACTTGGAGTGTTGGCGTTAGGAAGGGCATCCAGCTGTAGAAACTCAGCCAGATCAAGACTGGAGCCTGGGTTGCAGCCATCTGGTTGCCAGCCCTCAGTCAAAACCGTCAAACCATGCTAGCATGGAATACGGAACGTTAAATGATGATGATAACTTGGAGTAGTTGGCGTTAGGAAGGGCATCCAGCTGTAGAAACTCAGCCAGATCAAGACTGGAGCCTGGTGCAGCCATCTGGTTGCCAGCCCTCAGTCAAAACCGTCCAACCCATGCTAGCATGGAATACGGACGTTAAATGATGATGATAACTTGGAGTAGTTGGCGTTAGGAAGGGCATCCAGCTGTAGAAACTATGCCAAATTAGACTGGAACCTGGTGCTGCTCTCCAGCTCATCAGCTCCAGTCAAACCATCTAACTCATGTCAGCATGGAGAGTTGACATTAGATAATGATGATGATGATGATGATGATGATGATGATGATGATGATGATGATGATGAAGATGATGATGAAGATGATGATGATGATGAGATGAAGATGATGATGGAAGATGATGATGATGATGATGATGATGATGAGTTGATGATTGATGAAGATGATGATGATGATGATGATGATGATTGATGATGATGATGATGATGATGATGATGAAGATGATGATGATGATGATGAAGATGATGATGATGATGATGAAGAAGATGATGATGATGGATGATGAAGAGATGATGATGATGATGATGATGATGATGATTTGATGATGATGATGATGATTGATGAAGATGAGATGATGATGATGATGATGATGATGATGGATGATGATGATGAAGATGATGATGATGATGATGATGATGATGATGATGATGATGATGAAGATGATGATGATGATGATGATGATGATGATGATGATGATGAAGATGATGATGATGATGATGATGATGATGATGATGATGAAGATGATGATGATGATGATGATGATGATGATGATGATGATGATGATATATTGGAACTTTAGGTTAGTTAAAATATGTTTGCGACA
>NC_043024.1:7493391-7499126 GCF_006345805.1 Octopus sinensis
ATCCCAAATTTTTCCACCCCCTCTCCTCATCAACCTTCTTCTTCTTCTACCCTACCAAGAATTTACCTGGAACACACAAGTGCAAACAAGGGAGACAGAGAAAGGCAGAATGCCACTTATATTTGAACACTATACAAATATTCCTTTAAAAAAACTTTTCTTTTAATTTTTCTAAATTTAATTATTTAATCGTTACAGTTGAAAAGGTCTCAAAATGACCGAAACCAGTACTGAAATGTTCTTCATAAAATTATTTTAGCATTTTCTATTTTTGACTTGTTTTTTCATATATATCAACTTGTGTGTTCCTTTTCACCCTTATACATATGTATATATATATATATATATATATGTTAAATTAGAGATAAAACCACTATTAGGCAAATCTTATATTAAACTTTTAATACTTTTTGATAGTTATATATATTTAAAAATAAATAAATATATATAAAATAATAACAATAATAATAATAATAATAAAATAATAATAATAATATATATATATAGATATATATATAATATATATTATATATATATATATAATTTTATAAGTATAAATTATTAATTTAAATAATTTTTTTATTTTAACTTTAAATTTAAATAATTTATATTTGAATTTTATATTTTATATTTTTTATTAATTAATTTTTCTCTATGTATTGATTTATGATTTTCACTGTTTGATTTGCTTATTGTGGTTTTATCTCTAATTTAATATATATATATTTATACTATAAAATTAGATTTAATCCTAAATCTAATTTTTCCCTGTAAGTTTGGATTTACTCCCTAATATTACACACATTTATATAATTATTTAAACTTTGTGTATACACCTAATATCATTCCGATGAAAACACTTTTACTGTCTACAGCAACCAGCTACAGACAAATAATGACATGCATTATAACAGAATCAGGTAAAACTAAATTTATTGAGTGAGGTACTTTTTGAAAAATAACCTGAGAAGGCACATCTTCACCATAAGATGCACCCCACCGGTTGTCCAAAATCTCACCCATGAGGTGTCTCTGTCTGTCTGTAGGTGTCTCTGTCTGTCTGTCTATCTATTTATCTATCTATCTATCTATCTTGACAACCGATGCTGGTGTGTTTACGTCCCCATCACTTAGTGGTTTGTCAAAAGAGACCGATCGAATAAGTACTGGGCTTACAAAGACTAAGTCCCGGGGTCAATTTGCTCGACTAAAGGCAGTGCTCTAGCATGGCCGCAGTCAAATGACTGAAACAAGTAAAAGAGTAAAAGAGAGAGTAAAAGTTATATGTATGCATAGATACATAGACATAAATACATACATTCATACATACATATATACATTATTTATATATATATATATATATATATATATATATATATATATATATATATATATATATATACATATACATATACATACACACATATATATAGATACTTGGAAATGGATGCATGTCGTTTTAATTAAAAATAATTAGAAAATAATATATAGTATATATACATACAGACATACATACACACACACACACCAATGCAAGAAGGTTCAAAACAGTCATTGAGATTAATAAAGAATTTCGTGAATTCTATTTTCTGTTTCTCTCATTTGTTATATATGTGTGTGTGTGTGTGTGTATATCATCATCATCATCATCATCATCGTTTAACGTCTGCTTTCCATGTTAGCATGGGTTGGACGGTTCGACCGGGGTCTGGGAAGCCAGGAGGCTGCACCAGGCCCATTCTGATCTGGCAGTGTTTCTACACCTTGATGCCCTTCCTAACACCAGCGTCGGCTGCGGGGTCACTCTGAAAAGCTCTATCTGCGACGATTTCATCTCAATCGAAGGAGAGGGGCTTTCTCCGTCCGGGTTGCGGATCCGTGGAATAAGCTGCCGGATGAGATAGTGAAGATGCCGACGACCGCTTGGTTCAAAGTATCCCTTGACCAGAAATGGCCTGAACTCCTTGCATGAACACCACCCTGTACATAACTCCATGTCCCCCTACATGGCCTTGCTTTTTGCTTTTTGAGCCAAAAAATTAACTTAATTAACTTAACTTAACTCCATGAGTGTAGTGAGTGCTTTTTACATGTCACTGGCACAGGTGCCACATGAGGCTGGCAACGCCCATGATCGGATGGTTCTTTTACGTGCCACTGGCACTGGTATCACAACTACAATTTCCATTGATTTTTGATCGATTTCAATTTCACTTGCCCCAACAGGTCTTCATATATATATATACTCTTTACACTTTTACTCTTTTACTTGTTTCAGTCATTTGACTGTGGCCATGCTGGAGCACCACCTTTAGTCAAGCAAATCGACCCCAGGAATTATTGTTTGTAAGCCCAGTACTCAGAATATAAAGACAGATGAAATGCCACTAAGTGTGCTAACAATTCTGCCAGCTCACTGCCTTACCTGAGTGAAACTATATATGCACCCTGCTCACTCTGTGGAGTGGTTGGCATTAGGAAGGGCATCCAGCCATAAAAACTATGCCAAAATAGGCGCAGGAGTGGCTGTGTGGTAAGTAGCTTGCTAACCAACCACATGGTTCCGGGTTCAGTCCCACTGCATGGCATCTTGGGTAAGTGTCTTCTGCTATAGCCCCGGGCCGACCAATGCCTTGTGAGTGGATTTGGTAGACGGAAACTGAAAGAAGCCTGTCGTATATATGTATATATATATGTATGTGTGTGTGTGTGTGTTTGTGTGTCTGTGTTTGTCCCTCTAGCATTGCTTGACAACCGATGCTGGTGTGTTTACGTCCCCAGCACTTAGCGGTTCGGCAAAAGAGACCGAGATAGAATAAGTACTGGGCTTACAAAGAATAAGTCCCGGGGTCGAGTTGCTCGATTAAAGGTGGTGCTTCAGCATGGCCGCAGTCAAATGACTGAAACAAGTAAAAGAGAGTAAAAGAGAGTAAAGAGAGAGTGGAGGTTGGTGCAGTCATGTGGCGTACTAGCTCAGGTCAACCTGTCCAACACATGCCAGCATGGAAAACGGATGTTAAATGATGATGATGATGAAGATGATGATGATGTGTGCATGGGGTGGTTCTGCTTGTTCCCCCACCAGTGGTTGACAACCAGTGTTGCTTTGTTTATTTTCCTTAACTCAGCAGTTTGGCAAAAGAGACTAATAAGTACTGAGAGCGATTTCTTCACTTAAATCCTTCAAAACAGCATCCAAGAGCTCAGATAATGACATGGCAAGCACAAAGGGAAAGGAGAAGGCTATGGGTTGATCCCAAAGAATCTGGGGAAAATTTGGTGGCAACAGTGCTGTGCTGCCGGTTAATGCTGGAGAGAGAAATATGAGTTGCTGTCGGTGGAATTATCATCTCCTGCTGACAACTGATGGAGAGAGGTCTTGGAGTGGAAGCTGCATATAAATATGGTATATATATATATGTAGGTGTCTCTGTCTGTCTGTCTATCTATTTATCTATCTATCTATCTATCTTGACAACCGATGCTGGTGTGTTTACGTCCCCATCACTTAGTGGTTTGTCAAAAGAGACCGATCGAATAAGTACTGGGCTTACAAAGACTAAGTCCCGGGGTCAATTTGCTCGACTAAAGGCAGTGCTCTAGCATCCGCAGTCAAATGACTGAAACAAGTAAAGAGTAAAAGAGAAAGTAAAAGTTATATGTATGCATAGAAGATACATAGACATAAATACATACATTCATACATACATATATACATTATTTTATATATAGATATATATATATATATATATATATATATATATATATATAGATATATATATATATATATATATATATATATATACATATACATATACATACACAATATATATATATATACTTGGAAATGGATGTATGTCGTTTAATTAAAAATAATTAGAAAATAATATATAGTATATATACATACAGACATACACACACACACACACACACACACACACACAACACACACATATAGTGAGAATTTATAAAAAAACAAAAGACGAAGATGGGTGTGTAAACAACAAACAGATGTTTAATGCTCGGGAAATTAGAAAGTCTTCTATGTTTCGAGCCTATGCTCTTTGGCAGAAAGGAACACAGAAATAAACAGGGAGATATGTATGTGCATTTTTTTGATGTGTACAAATAACACAGAAAAGAAAAAATAAATAGTTACCAGGGTAGCAAAAAATTCACATGAGTACCAAAGATGTTACAGCCTACTTATAAAGGTAGAAATTCCAGGATTTAGTGAAATGTTTTTGTATTACAGATACATAAAGAAATGGAGTTAAACACAAGTGTTATTCAAATCTTTATACTTCCAACACGTGTTTTGAAGAAAACATTGGTATTATTCCAGTGGGAATAAAATGATGTAAAACAATGTGATCTTCTCATCAGGGGAACAAAAAAGAGAAACAAAGCACATCAGCTAACCATTTTAACCGAATGTGAATAACATTTGTGTTTAACTCCATTTCTTTATATATATATATTTTTTCTCTCTCCTTGTTTCTTTTCTGTGTATCTTTCTGTTGAAGAGCGTAGGCTCGAAACGTAAAAGACTTGTTTTATTTCTATTCCTGAGTGCCATACTAATAAATTGTTTGTTTGTACTCCACCTGCCTTCGTCTTTTGTTTATTTTCGTAAACCTGCCTTCGTCTTTTGTTTATTTTCGTAAACCGTCCCGTTATATATATATTATATATATATATATTATATATATATATATCTATATAAATAAACAACAAGGATATCCATAGGTAATGCAGTACATAGTTTCATGCAACTCCATTTAATTGAACAATGCAATCATTACATTAATTTAAAATGTAGAGCAATCTTCAGCTGCACACAGACATAGAATTTAATTAAATTAGAACAGATGGACACATTAGTATAATTATGCCTAAAATCTCCAAGAAGTTAAGGAGATAGACAAAGAACATGTCTCTACTTCAGCATAGAAGTTACTTCTTGGTGATTTTAGGTATAATTACACTAATGTGTCCTTCTGTTCTAATTTAATTAAATTCTATGTCTTTGTGCAGCTGAGGATTGCTCTGCATTTTAAATTGATGTAATTATTGCATTGTTCAATTAAATGGAGTTGCATGAAACGATCGTGCTGCATTACCTCTGGATATCCTTGCTGCTTATTTTGATTTTAATCACCTTACTTTAAAATTGTATGGATAATTCCGTACTAAATTCTGGTGCCTCAACCCAAGTACCATATTCATCTGAATATCTGAATCTAAATTTTTGCTGAACTCATCTACCATACCCAAAGTATATATATATATATATATAGTATGTGACCTCGTCTGTACCACTAGCGATTTTTTTTCCCCTGTCTTCCCTTCTCGGGATCTTTCCTTCTCCTATGTTTCCGACGAAGAGCTCCGCTCGAAACGTCAAACCCTCCTTCTTCCCTTCGTTCCTGAGCGTCCAATAATACTTTATTTGTTCCATGTCCTTGCGTTGTTGTTTTTTTGTTTTTGTTTTCTTGTTTGGATTAACTTTATATATATATTTATATATAAGTTCAGCAAAAATTTAGATTCAAATGAATATGGTACTTAATTTAGATGCACCAGAATTTTGTATGGTGTTATCCATAAAAATTCGTTGGGTGATTATAATCAAAATAAGCAACAAGAATGACCGGTAATTTGGTACGATCGTTTTCGTACTACATCATTTCAAATCAATTTTTCAAATTAATTTTTGTATTAATGGAAAACCT
>NC_043024.1:7499226-7565084 GCF_006345805.1 Octopus sinensis
AGAGAGAGTAAAGGGAAGATATGGAGAGAGTTTATATGAAAGGTTGAAGCTGATAAAGGAACATTGAAATTGACAAATAGTGGTAAGGGGATGGTGGAAATGATAAGAGTTGATAGAAGGCCAATACATCACACACACATACACGCACATAGACGCACACACAGAGAGACAGGCAGACAGACACACACACACGTGGAACAGTTTTAGATAAATAGAACGTTAAGCTTGACAAACAGCAGATAGGGAAGGTAGAGAAGCAGCTGTGTGTGTCTGCGCGCACATATATGTGCGTCTGTGCATACATCGCGTGAGGGATCGATGCTAGATGTATCGAAACAATTGTAGGAATTAATAAAATATTTTCCATCTTCCGTCTCTCATTAACCATATATGTATATATATATATGTGTTGTATTTAATATATATATACGTCATATATATCTATATATATATATATATATATATATATATATATATATATATATATATATATATATATGTATGTATATATATACATATATATATATATTATATGTATATATGTATAATATATATATATATATATATATATATATATATATTATATATACGCCATGATAGATCGTTAGCTCTTACACGCATTTTTTTTTCTCTCCTTGTTTTTTTTCTGCGTATCTTTCTGTCGAAGAGCATAGGCTCGAAACATAAAAGACTTTTTTCTATTCCTGAGCGCTATACTAATACATTTGCTTGTTTGTACACCACCTGCCTTCGTCTTTTGTTTATTTTCGTAAACTTTCCCTTTATATATATATATATATATATATGAACGCCTTTCTTCATGTCATCGGTTTGAAAAATTGTTAGGACGCTAGAATATTTTCCCACTTTTCTTAGCATGCAACCAATGGTAGCCTTAATTCATAAATTAAATCCACCAATCCACTGTTAAGCACTCATTTTCATCATTTGACATTTACACACACACACACGCACACAACACACACACACACACTATACGTCTATATACACACACATGCATATATACATACACACATATATATGTTCCTGACTCTGTGTATCTCTCTCTCTCTCTCTCTCTCTCTATATATATATATATATATATATATAGGATATATAATATTCACATAATATATATATACTAGCAGTATCGCCCGGCGTTTCTCAGGTTTGTAAGGGAAATAACTATATAAGCATTTTTAGAGAGTTACTTCCATTATATAACCCGAGCAAAAATCATTAAAAATGCGGAAAAATGATGGTAATTTTTTTTTAAATCATAGACTCATCGTAGACGCGCACTAATACCCAGGAGGGCTCGATATGAATGACGACTATAAGATACCCACTTTTGGTTAAACTGCACCGCAAAATGTGGGAGTAGTTAGGAATCTAAATCGTAGGAGACAGACACAACTTGACTTTTATATATAAAGATATCCTAGAAACAGCTGTAAGACCTATCTATAAATGCTCTAATATTTATACAGCCTCACACACACAACTTCAATTTTATATTTAAAGATATATATATATATATATATATATATATATATATATGTATGTATGTATATATATTTCATTTCATCTGGTTTCAGCTCACAAGCTGTGGTCATGCTGGGGCATCGCCATTAGTAGACATATATATATGTATATATATGTATGTATGTATGTATACAATATTTTATATTGATAGTGAGGTAGCAAGCTGGCAAAATCGTTTCCATGCCAGACAAAATGCTTAGCGGCATCTTGTCTGTCTTTACGTTCTGAGTTCAAATTTGTCCGAGGTCGACTTTGTCTTTTGTCCTTCCGGGATTGATAAAATAAGTGCCACTGTAATCGACCTGGCCCTGCCCCCTGTTCTAAAATTGCTGATCTTGTGCCAAAATTTGAAATCAATATTGATAGTGAGTGTTTACCCATGGTGGCTAAAATATACTACCAAAGTTACTACTCATGGCAAAAACGCTATATCGTGTGTGTGTGTGTAAACAAATCCAGAGTAAATTCTCGTGGCTGTGTGGTAAGTAGCTTGCTAACCAACCACATGGTTACGGGTTCAGTCCCACTGCGTGGCATCTTGGGCAAGTGTCTTCTGCTATAGCCCCGGGCCGACCAATGCCTTGTGAGTGGATTTGGTAGACGGAAACTGAAAGAAGTCTGTCGTATATATGTATATATATATATGTATGTGTGTGCTTGTGTGTCTGTGTTTGTCCCCCTAGCATTGCTTGACAACCGATGCTGGTGTGTTTACGTCCCCGTCACTTAGCGGTTCGGCAAAAGAGAACCGATAGAATAAGTACTGGGCTTACAAAGAATAAGTCCCGGGGTCGATTTGCTCGACTAAAGGCGGTGCTCCAGCATGGCCGCAGTCAAATGACTGAAACAAGTAAAAGAGTAAAAGAGTAAAAGAGAGAGAGAGAGTAAATCTGGGTATTTTGTTCAAACAAAATTTCTTATGTCACGTATGTAATTATGCATCACTAAATGCACACACACACACTTTGTCTCTCTTTCCCCCAAAATAGGTCAGGTAATTTATTAGTATAGTAAACTATTTCGGATCAAGTAATAAACCAGAAATCTAGTGTAAACAACCAAGTGGTTGTTTACACTAGATTACTTTAGATAAAAATGTGTATTGATGATGATGATGATGATGATGATGATGATAAATATATAGTAGTCAGAGGGACTTAGGTTCTGATAAACGTTTTTATTTCGCTCTATGACTAAAGGTAGGTGTGGTTGTGTGGTTAAGAAGATCATATTGCAACTACGTGTCTCCTGGTTCAGGTTTCGGTATAGCCACCATTGTGTAGCTCCTTGGGCAAGTGTTATCAGATATGGCCAATCAATACCTTGTGAGTGGTGAGTGGATTGGGTAGAGGGAAGGTGTGTACGTCCTTTATATGTATATATATAAATCAAAATCGTAATTGATCAACATCAATGGAATTTGTAGCTGTGATACCAGTGCCAGTGGCATGTAAGAGAACCATCAGAATGTGGTTGCAGCCAGCGCCGACCTGACTGGCCTCGTGCCAGTGGCACGTAAAAAGCACCATCCGCTCGTGGCAGTTGCCAGCCCCGTCTGGCACCTGTGCAGGTGGCACGTAAAAGGCACCCACTACACTCTCGGAGTGGTTGGCGTTAGGAAGGGCATCCAGCTGTAGAAACACTGCCAGATCTGACTGGAGCCTGGTGCAGCCTCCTGGCTTCCCAGACCCCGGTCGAACCGTCCAACCCATGCTAGCATGGAGAACGGACGTTAAACGATGATGATGATGATGATGTTATATATATATATATATATATATATATATATATATACATATATATTGATATCTCGTAAACTCCTACACGCATCTTTTTCTCTCCTTGTTTTTTTTCTGTGTATCCTTCTGTCGAAGAGCGTAGGCTCGAAACGTAAAAGACTTTTTCTATTTCTATTCCTGAGCACCATACTAATACATTTGTTTGTTTGTACTCCACCTGCCTTCGTCTTTTGTTTATTTTCGGAAACCTTCCTGTTATATATGTATATATATATATATATATATTATATATATATATATACATATGTATATGTTTTTAAAACTTTTTTCAAATGAGAAAACATGACCAATCAGTCAATTAATCAATCAATCAATAATTATCAAAAACTTTACTGAAAAAAAATACAATAAAAACATCAAAAAGTTTGAAAAATCACAACAGTTAATATTATGTATTTTATTCTTATAATTTTAAATTACAGAGTAAAAAAAATGCTCATCAATTTTATATATTTTTTTAAATTTAAAATTTTCAGTATCTGAATTAATAAAAATGTTTTTTTTTTTTTTAATTGTCCTCACCTCCACCATATTCTACTATATAGTTCTGTATTATCATTTTCCTTTTTCTTTTTTTTTTTTTTTGAAACATGAAAAATTAAAATAAACTTTAAAACAAAATATTCTTTAAAAGGAATGTGGAGTGAAAATGAATGTTGTATCATGGCTCTAAAAATATATATATATATACATATATATCATGTACATCATCATAATATATATATATATATATATATATATAATATATATACACATATATGTTGTTATTACTCTTCTTCTTCTTCTGATTATTATTATTGAGTGAGAGAGCAATGCATGCCATCAAAGTGACACTGCGGTAAAATATATGAAGCCCATCATGACTACCCATCTGATAAGGGTACACCAGGCACATGCATCACAACAATATGTGCGTGACATGGTGATCTCATATCGAGATAAACAGTGCATGACCTTGCAGGTGGGGGCCCAGTTAGAATTTTCTTCTGGCCGAGTAACCCATCCTGCTCAAAAGGTCCCTGAATAAGGGTTGTTTAAGGATGTTGAACAAACCACCCATGTTTCCAAAGGTGAATTATCCAAATCTCTAAGAATCCCTCTCAACACACGGCTATGATGCTCCCCCACTACTTCTGCTCGTGATCAGAGATGCACATATCGTCAGCCACTAAGGAACATAATCAACTGGTTAAGGTCAAACAACTGACAAGCAAATCTGTGGTATTGAGCAGAATATTTGCTGTAGCCCATCTTATTATTATTATTATTATTATTATTATTATTATAGCAAGACTGGTATGGCTGAATGGACTTAATCTGTTTAGGCTTTCATAAGTAGGAGAAAAGAAACTGAAATATGGCACTTACTAAGTCTTGGAGACAGACCACAATAATCTAGGACATTTCACGTGGAACTTTCCCTCAAATTACCCAAGGTGGACTGCTCCGCTATTGAGGAGTCTATTTGTTTATTTTTCTAAATTCTATTTTTATATCCTTTTGTTATATTTTTATTGATGTTTAAATTAAGTACCAGTGAAATGCTGGGGTCAATGTAATCAACTAGTCCCCTTCCATAAAATTTCAGGCCTTGTGTCACCAATAGAAAGGATTATTATTATTATTATTATTATTATTATTATTATCATTATTATTATTATTATTATTATTATTATTATTCTATGTTTGACATTTGCTTTATATTTGTACAAGTTGGCTCCAAGTCTCACCCGGAGACCTCAAGAGACAACAGGTTGGAAGTTCGTGTTGTTGCTATGCCTAGTGTGCCATATATTTGGTTTTGTATTTAGCGTTGTACTAGTGAATGTCTAAAAAAAAAAAACATACGAAAATTATATTTGTTTTAAAACTTGAGATTACATAGAAAGTAGTTTGCGTAGGATATGAGCAGTTCCCATGAGCACTATCTTTTGAAATTATTATTATTATTATTATTATTTCTGTTACTATTATTATTACTATTATTATTATTATTACTACTACTACTATAACTATTATCATTGTTGTTGTTGTTATTGTTGTTGTTGTTATTATTATTATTATTATTATTATTATTATTATTATTACTATATGATAAAGATTGTAGAGATTTAAAATGGTCAAGCAAGGTTCAGAAAGCAACATGTGATTAGTCATGTGATCAAATTGTATTTATAGACATTAACCTGTCTCGTATTCTGTAGACAACATAACATGGTCTTTTTTTTTTTTTTTTCTTTTTCATTTTACCTATCCAGTAATAAAAACGAGGGTTGCAGTCTTGAGTGATTAGCTGTAGGAAAATGGAATTTAAGAGCCGAAACCACAACAGTTCCAAGGCTCAGGATGAGATGATTGGGGGCAGCTGTTGGAATACTGATGATTTGGCAAGGCTGACTGGATGCTGAAGAAGTTTTTGGTAACAGTACCTTTTGGAGCTGGAAGCAAATACATGCACAAGACAGGCATATATAAGAATATCCATATAAGGAGAGAGAGAGAAGGATGGAAGGAGAAAGGAGACGAGAGAGATTGTAATTTACCAATTGAATATGATTGACTGAAACACATTTCCTCTCCTCATACGCATAAATAGAAATATGTGCATATATAGAGAGAAAGAGAAAGGAAGGGAAGAAAAAGAAAAAGGGAGGGAGATCCTAGAAGGCAGACACACAGACAGACAGAACGGACTTTATATAATAGATATACATATATACGAAGGGCTTCTTTCGGTTTCTGTCTACCAAATCCACTCACAGGGCTTTGGTCGGTCTGAGGCTATAGAAGAAGGCACTTGCCCAAGGCGCCACACAGTGGGACTGAACCCGGAACCATGTGGTTGGTAAGCAAGCTACTTGCCACATAGCCACAGACACACAACATATACACACACACACACTCACATATATCATCATCGTTTAGCGTCCGCTTTCCATGCTAGCATGGGTTGTATATATATATATACATATACATGATGGGCTGCTTTCAGTTTCTGTCCACCAAATCCATTCACAAGGCTTTGGTCGGTCCAAGGCTATAGTAGAAGACACTTGCTCAAGGTGCCACGCAGTGGGATTGAACCCGGAAAAGAGAACAGGAAAAGAGAGAGAAACACTACAATCTGTTAATCAAACACGACTGACATAAACACTTCTCTCTCCTCAGACACAGAAAAAATATGCCTTTACACGCACACAGACACAGACACACACACACACACACACAGAGAAAAAGAGAGAGACGAAAAAAATTAAAGCCAATCACCAAGATGTCTGATGTCAAATAAGTCAGCATCGAATCAGTAATGCCAAATAAGTGGCACCGAAACAGCTGTATGTTAAGACATTTCATGCCCTTCAAGGTTCCCTCTACTAACCCAAACCTAACATGGAAAATGAAACAAAAACATCCGTACAAACACATATCTTTTTTAAAAATCAAAACATACTGACACTATGTGGTTCTTCTTCCCTTTACACGAACAAATACACTTTTAAAACACTCAGAACATGCACAGACAGACATCCAGACATTAGAGTCATTCTTATGTGTATAATAAAGTAAATAATAAGAATATAATTGAATTAAACAGTTGAATATAAATGTAGAAAAACATGTTAATTATGTGTAGAGCCTTTAATGGCTAAGTCCATCATTGATGAAGTTCCTCTCTTTTAGTGTAATTTTCAGAATGGTGGTTAGTCTGCAGATCTCTGAGAGTCTCCATAAATTTTAGCTGTTTTGTTTCTTTTAAGCATCAAATCTTCTGTAAGGATTTTCCTCCTTCACCAGACCTATAAAAGAAGGTAAAAAAAATTTTTTTAAATAATTTCATTAAATTATTCTAATCATATTTATACTTATGGATTACCCCATAATGTCTGTTTGAAAAGCTGTAAACAGTGAAAGCATTTAATATAATCCGAAAACTTTTTCTTAAAACATTTGAATCATGTTTGTTTTTTTTTTTTCTCATAAAAGCACCCACTACACTCTCGGAGTGGTTGGCGTTAGGAAGGGCATCCAGCTGTAGAAACTCTGCCAGATCAAGACTGGAGCTTGGTGCAACCATCTGGTTTGCCAGCCCACAGTCAAACCTATTTCTTTACTACCCACAAGGGGCTAAACACAAAGAGGACAAACAAGGATAGACAAATGGATTAAGTCAATTATATCGACCCCAGTGCATAACTGGTACTTATTTAATCGACCCCGAAAGGATAAAAGGCAAAGTCGACCTTGGCGGAATTTGAACTTACAACATAGCGCAGACGAAATACTGCTAAGTATTTCGCCTGGCGTGCTAACGTTTCTGCCAGCCCACAGTCAAACTGTCCAACCCATGCTAGCATGGAAAGCGGACGTTATACGATGATGATGATGATGATGATAATGATGATGATTACCATAATCCGAGGTGAATAGGGACAATTTTGAGGTTCAAATGCATGTTACTAAGCGACTACAATAGCCTTTACTGATTAATTTAGTAGGATTTATGTCCCTACCGGTAACCTACCGACGCACATTGAAACTTTATCAAAATCCGTTGGCACACCCATTTTTTAAAATAAAAAACCACTGACCCTATTTACCCCATCGATTGGGGTGAAAAGGGACAGTTATCTACAACACACTATTGGACCTATTCAACTAGCTGCAGGGACAAATAAAAAAACTACAGGTAAACAAAGTGATACGAAGTGAACAGATTATTGGCAGAATTAAAAAGATTACAGGTATTACAGGTAAACAGAGTAACATGAAATGAATAGATTATTGGCAGAATGTGAACTTAAATTGTCGCCAATCAAAACTTCTTTTCTTGCCAGTTTTTCAGATAAGGCAAGGTTATGGTTATAAACCAGCCACTGAAACTTTGAGGATCAAACCAGCCCAACTTACTTCTGTTGTACTGGGCACCTTTTGGCCCACCGAGTGCCCATATGTCGTACAGGTTAACAGCCTTGTATACAGGTGTATAATTAATGATTTTCAAGTTAAGAAAGTCTTTCCTCAAACAGATTGTTTATATCCCGAATTCTTTGTGAAAACCTTTTTAAATACACACACACATATATATATACAAGCACCCCGCCCCCGCCCAATGGACAGTGCTGATGTACTTGTGCGTACAAATGCATGTTCCTACGGCTTTATCGATCGCATTCTCACCTGGAATCGATTTTTGTAGTTTTTTCGAGACTTATACACACCCTGATACTATCGGTATCTACATGTCAAATTTGAACGCAAACGGATGGAGGATGCCCGAGATCCTAGAAGACACACAGACAGACAGACAGAATGGATTTTATATAATAGATATACATATATATGACGGGCTTCTTTCAGTTTCCATCTACCAAATCCACTCACAAGGCTTTGGTTGGCCTGAGGCTATAGTAGAAAACATTTGCCCAAGGTTCCACGCAGTGGGGCTGAACCCAGAACCATGTGGTTCGTAAGCAAGCTACTTACCACACACGGACAGAAAGGATTTTATATAATAGATATACATATATACGACGGGCTTCTTTCAGTTTCCGTCTACCAAATCCACTCACAAGGCTTTGGTCGACCCGAGGCTATAGTAGAAAACACTTGCCCAAGGTGTCACGCAGTGGGACTGAACCCGGAACCATGTGGTTCGTAAGCAAGCTACTTACCACACAGCCACTCCTGCACCTATGCAGAGCTGCTTTCAGTTTGTCGACCAAATTCACTCACAAAGCTCTGGTGGACACAACACTGAACATGTACCACAAATTGCAAGAAGCAGCGTGAACAAAAATAAAAGAAACCAAGGAAAAAGAAAGGACACGAAAAGCGTGAAATACATAATATGACACCGTCTGATACAGACAGAAACGTAATGGATACGGTTCATTGGTTTAGCCTTGAACTAAATGGAAAGCCATGTTAGTGAAACGTAATACATCTGTCAGATAGCAGTGAGGAGGAATGAAAACTAAGGCAGTTTGTAAACAATTGTGAAACAATAGGTTTGTGTGATATTTGCTTTACAGGGTAAAAATTCAAGAAATAAATAAACAAATGCATGGTTCATTTCACTTTATATAAACAGGTGTCACTGGTTCATGCACTTTTTGATTTATGCTTCACGATCATGATTGAGGTATATTATGCTAATATATATATATATATATATATATTATATATATATATATAAATATATAAATATAGATAAAGTGTGAAATATAATTAGTTTAATAAAATCAACAAATTTCACCTCGTAGTATTTCGGTATGGAAAAGGACCATATTCGGTAAAAGTTTATATAATTATAACAATGAGGGTCTTTGCAACAAGTTGCTCAAAGCAACTTGTTGCAAAAGACCCTTATTATAATTATATAATATATATTATAATTATATATATAATATATATATATTATATATATATTATGTATATATATATATAGATAGATAGATAGATAGATAAAACTTACTTGGAAGAGGATGTGTGGCATTCAATCATACAATAATATAAATTATATATATATGCATATATACATACATACATATACATACTTACATCTATCATCATCATCATCGTTTAACGTCCGTTTTCCGTGCTTGCACGGGTTGGATGGAAAATTTGCTAACAGGCTCCAGGGGGATGTTAGCAAATTTTCTGTCCAGCCCGTGCTAGCACAGAAAATGGATGTTAAACGATGATGATGATGATGATGATAGATGTAAGTATGTACATGTACGTATGTATATATGCATATCTATACGTATATAAATATATATATATATATATATATGCATATGTGGGCATACGATGTCACGAAACATGTACAACAAAAAAATACGCAGTACAAGTACATGGAATATGAACTATTCTTTTGAACAACAAAAAACACAAATGGAAAAGAAGTCAAACAACATAATGCATATCTATATATATAAAACTCAACTTGTGTGTCTGTGTGTGTATCGGTGTGTTTAACTTCCCGGCACATCTCCTCCTAGCCAACAAATAATAGAACCACCAAAAATGGGTCACTTAAAGTTAAGGTGAATGAAAATTGAACTGCGCTATTTCTGTTCCGAAATTCATCTTGCAAGTGCAAAAATCGATAATGTGTTTGTTAAGGCCTTATCCCATGCATTGAATAGTGAACTTTACTCAGTCAGCTGTTTGACGTGAACTGTGTTCACCACGCGTGCAAGCATGTGTAAATTGTATGAAAAATAAAAATCCGGGCAATACTGCTAGTATATATATATATATATATTATATATATATATATGTATACCTCATTGGAACACAGATAAGTGAATGAACCAGTGGATTTCTTTACTGGCTCACCTATAACCGGCGAGGCGGTTACAGTGGATTACACCGACATTAGTGAAAAAGATATACTACTAGCCATAGATGAGGTGGATGCAAACTCAACTGCTGGTCCTGATGGTTTCCCAGCAATTCTCCTCAAAATCATGTAAGTGTTCCCTGGCGAAACCTCTACAGATTCCCTTCCAGAGCTCTTTTTGCAAATGGCAGGCTGCCAAGCAAACTGAAGGAGGGAATAATATGCCCAATCCATAAAGGAGGAAGCAGAGCAGGTGTCAAAAACTATAGGCCTATCTCTCTGACTTCACACATCAGCAAAGTCATGGAATGGATAGTCAGAGAGGAAATAATCGCATTCCTTGAAGAAAACAACTTGCTGAGTGATACCCAGCATGGCTTTTGGCCAGACAGGAACTGCCTGACCCAATTATTTTTCATAGCACTATGACTGGGTGTTGAGGCAGTTACTCAACAACTCAAATGTGGACGTAATATAGCTTGACTTTGTAAAAGCTTTTGATAAAGTGGATCATGGTATGATATGCCCCAAACTGCGTGATCTCAGTAGAGCTGGAAAACTTGGCAGTAGTGCCCAATGGATCCACCTCAAAGAAAACAAAAACAGTGAGCAGTGTTCCACAGGGCACTGTCTTGGGACAACTACTTTTCATAGTGGCCCTCTCAGATATGCCCTCAGCTGCTTGGATAGCCACCCTTGCTAGCTATGCATACAATATGAAAGTTTCACAGAAAATACAGAACACCAGCGATGTTGCACACCTGCAGCAGGATTTGGACTCAATTTACAGATGAGCTGAGGACAATAATATTCAGTTTAATGCTGAATAATTCCAAGCCGTGCGTGACCAGCATCCAATAGAATATAAAACTTACAGGGTACACTGATCCACAGGGCATTACAATCCCAGAGCCTAAATCAGTGAGGGACCTGGGTATTGACATGAGCAATGATACCTCTTTCCAAGTGCACATTACCAGGATGGCTACAAAGTGCAGACGACTGGCTGGATGGATCCTGGAAGGAAACTATGATGGTCCTCTGGAGGACATTTGTCCTAAGCCATCTGGACTACTGCTCCCAGTTAGGGTCACCCAACAGTGTAAAATTAACAGCAGACCTTGAAGCAATTCAGCGAAACTTCACAAAAAAGATCATCTTCTTGAGACAGCTCAGCTACTGGGAAAAACTGAAACAGCTAAGACTTTACTCCCTGGAGCGAAGGCAGGAGAGGTATGCAGTAATATACATCTGGAAGATCCAGGAAGGAATTGTGCCGAATTTTGGCATTGAAAGTTAGACCAATGCCAGAATGGGTTGACACTGCACAGTGACAAAATCCTAGCAATTCCGTTGCGCTTCAGGACCAGTTACTGCAACAGCCTGCATTTCAGGGGTCTACAGCTTTTCAATATTCTCCCAAAGAGTCTGAGGGACCTACACAAAATGGATGTAGGCGTTTTCAATTCAAAACTGAATCTCTTTCTGTCGAAAGTCTTAGATAAACCTACCTCACGGCAAGAGGTGCAAATGAGGGTAGAGACATTAAGCTCCCTTTAGCAAAATGGTGGTGCCTCAGCACGGCTGCAGCTCTGAGCTGAAACTACCATAAAAAAAAATACATACATACATATATATACATACACACACACACATTAGACATATATTATAAGTATATATGTATATTTTATGCCATCAAATACCAGTATGTGGGTGTGTATGTGTTTGTGTATAACTGTTGTACTGACTAGCAGCAAAAAAAAAAAAAAACTCCTAGCCATTTCAGCTAATTTAATTACTGATTAATATGAGGGAATATTATTCCAAACTTTCAGGGAAAAATTCAATTTAGAAAAACTTAGGAAAATTTTTCTAAATGGTATAATTCAATTTTTCATTATTATGGACATGTATTTGATGATGCTGTCATTGTGTTTATTTGTGCCAAAACACATAGAAAGTGACCAAGAAACTGAGAACGCAATGTAAGTGCTGAGAAGGAAGGACAAACAAAAAACACCACAAAAGCAAAATACCCCCCCCCCCCTCATGAAGTGAATTTATACAGATACATGCATGAGTGCTTGTAAGTGCCAGCATATACGTACGTGTGTTTGTGTGAGTTTACATTACATTACACACACACATATATATGGTGGCCGCCCCCTCGTTATCGAGTATGGCCATTGCACTAAGCTTAATCAATGTTATTATCGTGCAATGCATGTACAAGAAGATTTTTTTTTAAAGTGAAGAAAGGCTGTGCACTGAGTCAATCCCACTCACTAAGCAACAGCAGCCATAATCCAAAAAGAAGAACAAGTCAACATCATCGGTAACCACTGAACCGCAGGTTTTATGTCGAAGTTATCCCAGTTACCTGAGTTACCTTCTCCTAGAAGGATGCCCTAACAAAGGCTAGGAGTCCTTCACTTCCAATGGTTTTACCGTGCGATCGGGTATTCAGTCCGATTATTTCTATGTCCCTGCGCATGATACAGCCTTAAGGCATTTATTGGATGGCCGTTGACTCTCAAGAGTTCTTCCGCCCTTTGACGAGTTTTGGTTTTCATCCCGTAGGGTGTCCAATAAATACCCTCCTCACCAAGCAAGCTTGGTGGGGTTGCCGGTTTAGTCGCAGACGACCTGACCATGCAACACATACTTACATGCTAATATCAAACATATCCCTATCCACACAACTGAATTGCAGAAGTTTAGTAACTTTTCTAATATTTCAGGCACAGACGCCCTTCGTCAAGAAGTAAACCGAATAAGGAAGTGTGAGGCAACACGGATCAGGCAATGTTGAGAGGAGACCTGTTCAGGCTCACACTTCACTAAGCTGTCCACTGATGACTGGCCTTGGGGCCTGAAATATATTAAGGTAACTTCACTTCCTGTTTCTGCGGTGTTATAAGCTCTCCATCTTCATTATTTTGTTATTTTAGTTCTGTTCAACAATACTTCGTGCAAGCTACAATGACCATCTTACATAGTGAGAGAGAGAGAGAGAGACAGAGGCGAAGGAAATGTGAAAGAAATATAGACAATGTGTGCAAAATAGAATAAAATAATAAAACACAGGCACACAGACATAGATACAAATACATACAAGCTAGACACAGCACAACATCTTACCTTCAATAATGATTCCTGGTAGAGAGCAGTAAAACAATGAATTTTTGTAATTATAATTTGAGAATGAATTCTCTTGGAATTAACGGCCATGCAAAACATATTCAGTGGTTCTCAAAAGGGGTCCACATAAGATTTTGTTGGGTAAGTTTATGAGAAATAAATTAGTTATACTTTTACAATATATACTCTCTTTTACTTGTTTCAGTCATTTGACTGTGGTCATGCTGAACCTTGAACCATGTGGTTGGTAAGCAAGCTACTTACCACACAGCCTATACATAAAATATTTTAACAATTTTTTTACATTATTTCTAATATCTAATTATAAAAATATAAAAGGATTTATTTTTTTTAACATGAGGATCCAATAGAATTAAATAGGAATCAGAGGGATCCATAGACATAAAATGATTGAGAAACACTACAGCTATATAAACACTGTTATATTCTTTTCTACTCTAGGCACAAGGCTCCAAATTTTGGGGGGAGAGGGCCAGTTGATTAGATCGACCCCAGTATACAACTGGTACTTAATTTATCGACCCTGAAAGGATGAAAGGCAAAGTCAACCCCAGCGGAATTTGAACTCAGAACATAAAGACAGACAAAATATCAGTAAGCATTTCGCCTGGTGTGCTAACGTTTCTGCCAGCTTACTGCCTTCGTCTTAATGTTATATTAAAATATTAATGAGTTTTAATTACTAATTTCATGGACAGTTTACAATTTGTGTGGGGGGGTGGGGTTACATAAAAACATGAAAAGTTAGAGAACCAGAAGAAATGCCTCTAAGCATTTTGTCTCAATCATTAATCAAAGACATCAAAGTGACTTACCGTATTTCTTCCTGATTTCGTCATTCCTCTGTTGCCTTTCTTGTTTCCTGAAACAACAAACAAAACCAAAATTAACATCTAGCCTTCATCAGGTTGACCCACAGTAAACCTCAACAGTATAGGCACAGGAGTGGCTGTGTGGTAAGTAGCTTGTTTACCAACCACATGGTTCCGGGTTCAGTCCCACTGCGTGGAACCTTGGGCAAGTGTCTTCTACTATAGCCCCGGGCCAACCAAAGCCTTGTGAGTGGATTTGGTAGACGGAAACTGAAAGAAGCCCGTCGTATATATGTATATATATATATATATCTATATATATATATAGGCACAGGAGTGGCTGAGTGGTAAGTAGCTTGCTTACCAACCACATGGTTCTGGGTTCAGTCCCACTGCGTGGGACCTTGGGTAAGTGTCTTCTACTATAGCCTTGGGCCGACCAATGCCTTGTGAGTGGATTTGGTAGATGGAAACTGAAAGAAGCCTGTCGTATATATGTATGCGTGTCTGTGTTTGTCTCCCACAACATCGCTTGACAACCGATGCTGGTGTGTTTACGTCGCCGTCACTTAGCAGTTCGGCAAAAGAGGGGTCGATTTGCTCGACTAAAGGTGGTGCTCCAGCATGGCCGCAGTCAAATGACTGAAACAAGTAAAAGAGTAAACCTCAACAGTAAAGACAGGTGTAAATGGACAGGGCTTTCAAGTGTGGATGTACTTTCACTCTCTGTGAAGCAGAAGCCATCAACAACTTTTCTCCACTGTTCTTGATTCTGAGCTGTCAGGGACACTCCTTTAGTAGGGAGCAAAGGAAACCTAAAAGAGTGTTATCAAATGGCAGGACAGGATCACTAACACAGAGGTTTTGGACCGTGCCAACATGTACAGTATGCAAACATCACTCTGTGAGAGGCGTCTTCGGTGGCTAGGTCATGTCAGCCGAATGGATGCAGGACAGATTCCAAAGGGTCTACTGTACGGACAGCTAGTGGAAGGCTCCAGAATAATCCCCCTGAGGAAAGGCCTCTTCCCAGGTCTTGTTGGTTTTCAACTGTCGTCGATGTTTCTGTAACTTTGATTTTTCTAAGTAGCAGTGTTGGTCCTATGCAGATCCATTTTAACCCTGAGAAGATGTGGTCTGTATTTGTCCGGCGCCAATCCTTTGACCTGTCCAGTATGGGAGGCCTTACCAGGAATTTGCACTCCACTGGCATAGCTCTTATGGTTATCCATGCATGTAAGCCACCAAACCACAATAAAGTCAGAATATTTTTTCACTTGAATCCATTTTGTGCCAAAGGTCAGTTGACGGAAAAACAAGAGCACAAATTTTTGTTAAAAATGTTTGCCCTTCTAGAGGTTTTTTTTGGGCCTATCTATCTCACCCCTGAAAAACTTAAGCGTGTATTTTATGTAAAATACGAAGCACTCTGAGTATGTGTGGTCAGTTTACTGCTGTAAGCAGTTGAGCACCCAGCAAGTGTTGTATACAGTAAATGAGTGTCATTGGCTTAACAGTACCAAATCCCTTCAATGACTGCTCCTTAGAACATTCTCTCATAGAATTCTTCAGTGGATGATTTGACATTAAGGATAATTGAGTGTTTGATTTTTCCTTACCTCTCATCAGATTTTATTCGGCGTTCTTCCTTTTGTCTTTCAAACTTTACTTCATCAGCCATATACCTATTGACAATGATAGTAACAACAACAATAAGTGGAAAGAATAACAATAGATAAGTTACAGATTTTAATCATGCTGAAGATTTTTGAAAAGAATGAAATAGTCCTTTACATAATTAGATTATCACCAACTAGAAACTGTAAGAACTTCATAACACCACCCCCCAATTAAATATGTAAACTCTATGCATCTTGTTCCTCGTGTTTCTAATTTCAAATTTCTAATCCTGTCTAATGTGGAGGCGCAATGGCCCAGTGGTTAGGGCAGCAGACTCTTGGTCGGAGGATCGCGGTTTCGATTCCCAGACCGGTCCTTGTGTGTGTTTATTGAGCGAAAACACCTAAAGCTCCACAAGGCTCTGGCAGGGGTTGGTGGCGACCCCTGTTGAACTCTTTTGCCTCAACTTTCTCTCATTCTTTCTTTCTGTTTCTTGAGTAACGCTGCGATGGACTGGCGTCCCGTCCAGCTGGGCCCAGTGCGTAACTGGTAGTTATTTAATTGACACCGAAAGGATGAAAGGCAAAGTCAACCTCGGCGGAATTTGAACTCAGAACGTAACGGCAGATAAAATACCGCTAAGCATTTCGCCCGGTGTGCTAACGTCTGTGCCAGCTCGCCGCCTTGGGAAGCTGGCTTCTTACCACGTTGCCACACCTGCTTAAAATCTGATTTTGTCGATGGGAAAGAGAGCTTTTACTTACTTGAGTCGTTTGCTCTTGCGACAACAACAGCAATAGATACAGAGGATACAGGAGAAAAGACAGAGGCCAGCAATGACACCCATGGAAATGAGGAGAGCTTCAAAGTTGACTGTTAAAAAAATAAAAATAAAAACGATAAAAAAAATTAAAAAACAAAATGAAAAATTAAAAAACAAACAAACTTATATTGGAATATTTTAAAAATCTTTATTCCTGCAATTCTCTCTCTCTCTCTCTTGTTCTTTCTCTCAATGTTGCACGATAGTCATAAATGATTGTCTGTCATAAAAGTAGTGTTGTTCATTAACAATATTCTGCGGAATCATATCTGGCCACAGGGAAATGCTACTTTGCTAGGAAACAGATATGGATTGCCAACACTAAACATATCTGGCAGTAGAAAATCTGCCTCAATAAACTCTTGTACACACACACATACGCAGGCCTAGCCATTTCTGGCATCCTATGAGTTGATATGCCTTGATTCTTATGAATATAACAAAATTACACACACACACACACACACACACCACACACACACCACACACAACACACACACACACACACACACACACACACCACACACACACACACACATATATATATATGGAGGTGCAATGGCCCAGTGGTTAGGGCAGCGGACTCATGGTTGAAGGATTGCGGTTTCGATTCCCAGACCAGGCGTTGTGCATGTTTATTGAGCGAAAACACCTTAAGCTCCACGAGGCTCCGGCAGGGGGTGGTTGTGATCCCTTTTGTATTCTTTCACCCCCAACTTTCTCTCACTCTTTCTTCCTGTTTCTTGAGTAACGCTGCGATGGACTGGCGTCCCGTCGAGCTTGGGGGAATACATATGTCACAAAATGGGAAACCGGGCCCATGAACCTGGCTAGGCTTGAAAAGGGTGCATAAATAAATAAATAATAAACATATATATATATATATACAGGGCTGGATTAAGACCCATCGAGGCCCTAAGCACTTAAAAGATTTTGGTGCCCCTGTAAAAGATTATGTAATTCAAAATACAAACAATAGCAAACCATAAAACAAATTTTTATTTTTCAAAATGAAACAAAACAGTAAGAGGGAAAATAATGTTTATTTTTGTCTACTTCCCCTTTATTTATATTTGAAAAGTCCTTTGTATGAAACAGGTAAAAGCTAAAAGACACACACACACACACACATAGCAGATATATATATATCTCATATACACCCAAAGAAAACAAATAATTTAATAACTAATGCACTCTTTTAAAACCTAGCAAGTCTCATGGGCCCGGTTTCCCGGTTTTAATGGCGTATGTGTTCCCCAGCTGGATGGAACGCCAGTCCATCGCAGCGTTACTCATTTTTGCCAGCTGAGTGGACTGGAGCAACGTGAAATGAAGTGTTTTGCTCAAGAACACAACGCGTCGCCTGGTCCAGGAATCGAAACCACAATCTTACGATCATGATGCTGACACCCTAACCACTAAGCTACACACCTTCACTTGCGCCTTTTTAAAGCCTAGCCAGGCCCATGGGCCCGGTTTCCCAGTTTCAATGGTGTATGTGTTCCCCAGCTGGACAGGACGCCAGTCCATCCCAGCGTTACTCATTTTTGCCAACTGAGTGGACTGGAGCAACGTGAAATGAAGTGTTTTGCTCAAGAACATGACGCGTCGCCCGGTCCAGGAATCGAAACCACAATCTTACGATCATGATGTTGACACCCCTAACCACTAAGCCACGCACCTCCACAAAGAAAACAAAACAAATAAAAATGGAAAACAAGCAAAAAGAAACAAATAAAACAAGCAAAACTGGTGGAGAATTTGCATAAATTTACTGTGACAAATTCGATGAGAGTGGGTGTGGAAAACAAACAGACATATGGGGGAGTAACATAAAGGAAAAAGTGGTATATTGGACTAGCTTTGAGCTTCTACGAAGTTAAACAGGATGGGACAGGTTGATGGTATTGAGGAGAGAGAGAGGGGGAGGGAGAGAGAAGATTCATGGTGCATTCATCATCTTAAAAATAAAATAAATGCGCCCTGTTTAAAGCCTAGCCATGGGCCCCGTTTTCCCAGTTTCAATGGCGTATGTGTTCCCCAGCTGGACGGGACGCCAGTCCATCGCAGCATTACTCATTTTTGCCAGCTGAGTGGACTGGAGCAATGTGAAATGAAGTGTTTTGCTCAAGAACACAACGCGTCGCCTGGTCCAGGAATCGAAACCACAATCTTACGATCATGATGCTGACACCCTAACCACTAAGCCATGCGCCTCCACAAAATAAATGCGCCCTTTTAAAGCCTAGCCAAGCTCATGGGCCCGGTTTCCCGGTTTCTATGGCGTATGTGTTCCCCAGCTGGACGGGACGCCAGTCCATCGCAGCGTTACTCATTTTTGCCAGCTGAGTGGACTGGAGCAACGTGAAATGAAGTGTTTTGCTCAAGAACACAACGCGTCGCCGGGTCCAGGAATCGAAATCACAATCTTACGATCATGATGCTGACACCCTAACCACTAAGCCACGCACCTCCACTCTTCATCATCTTCAGCATCATTTTAATGTTCTCTTATCCATGCTTGTATGGGTCGGACGGAGTTTAATAAGGCAGTTCTTCCGTAGCCAGACGCCTGTTCCTGTTACCAAGGGAGGTGATATTTCCCCATGGCTAGACATGTCCTTTCAGAAAATCAGAAACGTATGACACTGCTTATTTGAATGAATGGCTGTAACACTCTTTTACAACCACCACATGATATCAAGACAAGGTGGCATGCACACACAAATGGTAATGACGTCAAATACCCATATTGATTTGGTGATAAAAATGACTTGTCACTATAGTTACTACATACATACTTTGCTTGTATGTGTGTGTGTGTGTGTGAGACCGAAGTAGTAGATATATAAAGAGAGCAAATGTAACTAATTTCTCTATAGATTGAAAAAAATATGATGTACAGCCTTAACTGATTTTTAAACCTTACTGAAAATCAGATCAAAGGTGTCCGCCTGAATTTGAGCAGCGCCAGAGAAGCAAGAAGCCAGTCTATGTGTGTGTGTGTGTGTGTGTGTGTGTGTGTGTGTGTATATATAGTGTAATAAATAAAATATATGCATACATACAAACATATATGTTCGTACCTACATCTACATGTATATATACATGCATATATAAATATATACGTGAGTACAGGACACCACAACTAGACGTAGAACTCAACGAGAAATGAAAACGGAAAAACAAGCATGGAACAAACCATTTTTTTACAACAGAAAAACAGAGTACAAGACAAACTACACAAGGAAAAATCCCCTTCATCAGCTGTCCCTAGTTCAACTCCAGCGTGTTTCGTCATCATTCAAGGTCTGTTGTCCATGCTGACATGAGTCGGACAGTTTGACCAGGGCTGGTAAGCTGGAAGGTTGCACCAGACTCCAGTCTGATTTGGCATGGTTTTCTACGGTTGGATGCCCTTCCTAATGTGTGTATGTGTGCATATATATATATATATATACACTCTTTTATCCTTTTACTTGTTTCAGTCATGTGACTGTGGCCATGCTGGAGCACCGCCTTTAGTTGAGCAAATCATCCCCAGGACTTATTCTTTGTAAGCCCAGTACTTATTCTATCGGTCTCTTTTGCCGAACCTCTAGGTTACGGGGACGTAAACACACCAGCATCGGTTGTCAAGGAATGTGGGGAGAGGGACAAACACAGACATACCAACATATATACATACATATATACAATGGGCTTCTTTCAGTTTCCGTCTAGCAAATCCGCTCACAAGGCTTTGGTCGGCCCGAGGCTATAGTAGAAGACACTTGCCCAAGATGCCATGCAGTAGGACTGAACCCGGAGCCATGTGGTTGGTAAGCAAGCTACTTACCACACAGCCACTCCTACGCCTTCCTACAACTACAATTTCACTTGGCTTCATGGATTTTCTTATAAAGCACAGCGTTTTAATAAAGCTCTAAGCTACTTTCATTTTCCATCTACCAAACCCATCCACAAGGCTTTAGTTGGCCTGGGGCTATAGCAGAAAACATTTTTATTCAAGGTTCCACGTAGGCGCAGGAGTGGCTGTGTGGTAAGTAGCTTGTTTACAAACCACATGGGTCTGGGTTCATTCCCACTGCGTGGTACCTTGGGCAAGTGTCTTCTACTATAGCCTCAGGCCGACCAAAGCCTTGTGAGTGGATTTTGTAGACGGAAACTGGAAGAAGCCCGTTGTATATATGTATATATATATGTATGTATGCATATGTTTGTGTGTCTGTGTTTGTCACCCCACCATTGCTTGACAACCGATGGTGGTGTGTTTACGTCCCGTAACTTAGCGATTCAGCAAAAGAAAAGGATAGAATAAGTACTAGGCTTACAAAGAATAAGTCCTGGGGGTCGATTTACTCGACTAGAATGCGGTGCTCCAGCATGGCCTCAGTCAAATGACTGAAAGAAGTAAAAGAGTAATAGAGTAAAGAGTAGTGGGATTGAACCCACAATCATGTGGTTGGGAAGCAAACTTCTCAAGCACACAGCCACACTTGTATCACATCCTAAACACTCGCCACCTACTCTCACATCTACCAGATGTTACCTTATCTTATTCAGACATAAACACCCACAATTGAGTAATTTAAATGCAACATCTGTTAATTACAGTATTGCTGTTAATAACAAATTAGTTTTTAATTAATTCTTAATTTATTATTGTCATACTTGGAGATAATCATCTTTTGCCAATTAATGCATAGCTGTATTTCGTCTGCCATTATGTTCTGAGTTCAAATTTCGCCGAGGTCAACTTTGCCTTTCATCCTTTCGGGGTTGATTAAATAAGTACCAGTTATGCACTGGGGTCGATATAATTGACTTTATCCGTTTGTCTGTCCTTGTTTGTCCTCTCTATGTTTAGCCCCTTGTGGGTAGTAAAGAAATAGGCATTTCATCTGCCGTTACATTCTGAGTTCAAATTCCGCTGAGGTCGACTTTGCCTTTCATCCTTTTGGGGTTGATAAATTAAGTACCAGTTACGCACTGGGGTCGATATAATCGACTAGATCTGTTTGTCTGTCCTTGTTTGTCCCCTCTGTGTGTGGCCCCTTGTGGGTAGTAAAGAAATAGGCATTGGTAAAGGTGGTGGTGGTGATGATGGTGATGGTTGTGGTGGTAGTGATGGTCGTGGTGGTGGTACTGGCAGTAGTGTAGGTGGTTGTTGTCGTGGTAGTGGTGATGGTAACGGTGATATTGGTGGTAGTGGTGATGATGATGGTAGTAGTGGTAGGTATGATGGTAGTGGTGATGGTTGTGGTGGTGACAGTACTGCTGGTGATTGTTGTGGTGGTAGCGGTGATGGTGATATTGGTGGTGTTGGTGATGATGATAGTGGTTGTAGTGATAATCACAGCAGTGGTGGTTGCGATAGTGGTTGTGGTGGTAGTAGTGATGGTGATGGCGGTACTAGTAGTAGTAATGGTGGTAGTACAGATGATTGTGGTAGTAGTGATGGTGGAAAATGTGGTGGTGTTGAGGGTGATCGGATCAAAGAATTTATGGCAATTTCAGAAAATTTCAACTTACTCAGACAGTTGCTCCACCGGGTCTTGGAGAATGGACATTGTGAAGACTTGGGAAGGACATGTCCAACAGGATATGGTTTGCAGGTTTCGTCCACATAACAGTAAATGCACTGAGGAGGAAGAATAAATATGAAACAATGTTAATTCGTTTAATCTTTATATATAAAAGTGAAGTTGTGTGTCTGTCTCCTACGATTTAGATTCCTAACTACTCCCACATTTTGCGGTGCAGTTTAACCAAAACCGGGTATCTTATAGTCGTGATTCATATCGAGCCTTTCTGGGTATTAGCGTGCGTCTACGATGAGTCTACGATTTAAAAAAAATTTACCATCATTTTTTTCCATTTTAATGCATTTTTTCGCTATTATATAAGGGAAGTAACTCTCTAAAAATGTCTATGATGAGTCAACGATTTAAAAAAAAATTTACCATAATTTTTTTTCCATTTATAATGCATTTTTTTGCTATTTTTTTGGCTATAACTCTAAAAATGCTTATATAGTTATTTCCCTTACAAACCTGAGCAACCCCGGGCGATACTGCTAGTATGATATAATAAACAATTATAATGTGCCTCTCTCAGGCGGTGGATTGGTGGAAATAGGGGAGAGTCAGGTAAGAAGAGTTGCTGTAATAGTTAAAACCATGCTAATATCAAGTATACCTTTCATTCCTGCAGGGTTGATAAAATAAAGTGGCAGTCAAGTACTAGGTTGATACTATGATTATGGCCATATCACATTGAAAGCACCGGTTCTTGTCCAGTCACCAAAGTTAAGCAACGTCGAGCCTAGTTTGTACTCAGATGGGTGACCGCTTGGGAAACCTAGGTGCTGTAAGGGGTACATAGGTGCAGGAGTGGCTATGTGGTAAGCAAGCTTATTACCACACAGCCACTCCTGTGCCTATATATATATATATACACATACATATAGTCACATCAAAACTATAGCAAAGGGGGAGACAGAGACAGAGAGAGAGAGAGAGAGAGGTGGGGAGTGAAGAGAAAGGGCAAATAAATCATTTTAACTTACTTTGACAGATAGTACACATTTCTCACAGCTCTTGTTAAACATGGGACAATCTGAAAGGAAACAAAGAACAAAAAAAATCATTAAAAAAAAACATCTATGAAAAGAAGGTATGTGTGAGTCTATATTATTCAAGGACATTCACTCTGTCAAGGCAAGCTATAGGGTTCCCAACCAGGCTAAAAGTAGATACAGTAATGCCTCGATATAGGAGTAAAATTGTTTCTTCGTAAAGCATTTCCCAGCAGAAAACAGATTTTCATGGAATGTGTGTGTGTGTGTATGTTGTGTGTATTGTATATATATATATATATATTATATATATATATATATATATATATATATATATGTATATATATATATATATATATATTGTATATATATGTATATATATATGTATATATATATATATATATATATTGTATATATATGTATATATATATATATATATATATATATATATATTTAGTGAGGGAAGAAATGGAGCTGAACGAAGATTTTACAAAATTCCTTTTATTATTTTCTACACATGTTTCAAAGGCTGCAAATTCCCTAATTCGGATTGAATAAGGAGACCATTTTGCAGCTTTCTCTTATTCAATCCGAATTAGGGAATTTGCAGCCTTTGAAACATGTGTAGAAAATAATAAAAAGGAATTTTGTAAAATCTTCATTCAGCTCCATTTCTTCCCTCACTAAATATATAAAACTTCAATTATCCGCACTAAGGCACGGTTGCGATACCCCATGGTCGTAACCTCAACCGTGATTTTTCTGTTGTGATTTTTGCTACCCAGGTATCGGTTATAATTTGAATAATCCGTAACAAAATAATTCATTTATCTATTTCACTAAAAATATATATATATATATATATATATATATATATATAAGAAATACAAAATTTCTAAATCTTTCGTAGAGACATGTACGGTGGTGGGGCGATAGAATGGTTGTATACTGTCAATCTAACACGAACGTGACAGTAGGGGGGTGCACCACCGCTGTATAGCCCTAGGAAGCATCGACGCCTCCTGATGGCTTTGACACATTTTTCCCTGTGTCCTTATATACATTTACGAATGTATGTCTCCCCTTCGTAAATGTATATAAGGACATAGGGAAAAATGTGTCAAAGCCATCAGGAGGCGTCAATGCTTCCTAGGGCTATACAGCGGTGGTGTACCCCCCTATTGTCACGTTCGTGTTAGATTGACAGTATACAACCATTCTATATATATATATATATATATATGATAGATCGTTAGCTCCGACCCGCATTTTTTTCTGTGTATCTTTCTGTCGAAGAGCATAGGCTCGAAACGTAAAAGACTTGTTCTATTCCTGAGCGCTATACTAATACATCTGTTTGTTTTGTACACCACCTGTCTTCGTCTTTTGTTTATTTTCGTAAACCTTCTTGTTTTATATATATATATAATATATATATATATATATATATATATAAATAAAATTAATATAATTAATATTAATATAGGCGCAGGAGTGGCTGTGTGGTAAGTAGCTTGCTTACCAACCATATGGTTCTGGGTTCAGTCCTGCTGCGTGGCACCTTGGGCGTGTGTCTTCTACTATAGCCTCGGGTTGACCAAAGCCTTGTGAGTGGATTTGGTAGACGGAAACTGAAAGAAGCCCATCGTATATATGTATATTTATATATGTGTATGTGTGTGTATATGTCCGTGTGTCTGTGTTTGTCCCCCAACATTGCTTGACAACTGATGCTGGTGTGTTTACATCCCTGTAACTTAGCAGTTCAACAAAAGAGACCAACAGAATAAGTACGAGGCTTACAAAGAATAAATCCTGCAGTCGATTTGTTCAACTAAAGGCGGTGCTCCAGCATGGCCACAGTCAAATGACTGAAACAAGTAAAAGAGTATAAATAGCTGTGCGCAATGTGATACTTCAAAGGAAACATTCAATTGTCACTAAGTGTTACTAAGGGTGCCGATGCACCTACATTGCTAGAAATCAGAGTTAAAATACTCTTAATACTGTCTGAAGAGCACAGACATACTTTCTGACAAGGAAGGCAACTGTCCCATGCAGATTTGAAAATCCTCAGACTAGACATCTAGCTTTGTCTATTCCGTAGACATATTCCAAACAAACATGATTTTTAATGGAATCCTAATATTTTTATTGAAATTTCTGTTTAATATTTTCTCAAGATATTTCCTTGTAAACTATTTTTAACATTTTGTTATTATTATCAAAGAATGTATATATGTATTGTAATATTTTGTGTCAACCAGTACTTGACACAACAAAGCTTTACATTTTACTTTTGACAATCTTTTTCTAAAAAAGTGAAACCGGTCAAGTGATTAAACATCTTGAAAATTGCATACTTTTTTACTCTTTACTCTTTTACTTGTTTCAGTCATTTGACTGCGGCCATGCTGGAGCACCACCTTTAATCGAGCAACTCGACACCGGGACTTATTCTTTTGTAAGCCCAGTACTTATTCTATCGGTCTCTTTTGCCGAACCGCTAAGTAACGGGGACATAAACACGCCAGCATCGGTTGTGAAGCAATGCTAGGGGGACAAACACAGACATACAAAAACACACACGCATATATATACATATATACGACGAGCTTCTTTCGGTTTCCGTCTACCAAATCCACTCACAAGGCTTTGGTCAGCCCGAGGCTATAGTAGAAGACACTTGCCCAAGGTGCCACGCAGTGGGACTGAACCCGGAACCATGTGGTTGGTAAACAAGCTACTTACCACACAGCCATTCAACTCTCCTGCGCCTATTCAAACTTTCTTTCATATATATTTCCACTTGTGTGGTACCTTACAATTTCACTTCGTTATATATATACATACTAACATACTATGTATACATATATATATATTTGTACATTATGTTATTTATCTATTTATTTATTTATGGGTAAATGTTTACATAATAGTAGTTTGTATACTAAGTTTATATATGTACTTTTTTCTATATATATCTTCATTTTATTTTATGTTATTTATTTATCTATATATTCTTTTATGCATATGTGGATATCTTAAAGACTCCGCCGGTTACGACGACGAGGGTCCCAGCTGATACGATCAACGGAACAGCTTGCTCGTGAAATTAACGTGCAAATGGCTGAGCATTCCACAGACACGTGTACCCTTAACGTAGTTCTCGGGGATAATCAGCGTGACACAGAAAGTGACAAGGCTGACCCTTTGAAATACAAGTACAACTCATTTTTGCCAGCTGAGTGGACTGGAGCAACGTGAAATAAAGTGTCTTGCTCAAGGACACAACGCGTCGCAGGGAATCGAACTCACAACCTTACGATCATGAGCCGAATGCCCTAACCACTAAGCCACGCGCCCTCACTTATGTGGATATATACATATTAGCATTACTATATATTAGGTGTACCTTTGTATTTATCTTAATTTGTTTTCTATGGTATTTATCTATTTATTTATTTATTTATATGTAGATATATACATACATATCCATTATTTATTATAATAAAATATAGGTGTGGTAAGTAGCTTGCTAACCAACCACATGGTTCTGGGTTCAGTCCCACTGCGTGGCATCTTGGGCAAGTGTCTTCTGCTATAGCCCCGGGCCGACCAATGCCTTGTGAGTGGATTTGGTAGACGGAAACTGAAAGAAGCCTGTCGTATATATATATATATGTGTGTCTGTGTTTGTCCCCCTAGCATTGCTTGTGTGTTTACGTCCCCGTTACATAGCGGTTCGGACAAAAAAAGAGACCGATAGAATAAGTACTGGGCTTTCAAAGAATAAGTCCCGGGGTTGATTTGCTCGACTAAAGGCGGTGCTCCAGCATGGCCGCAGTCAAATGACTGAAACAAGTAAAAGAGTAAAGAGAGAGAGAGTATACATGTATACTAGCTTGTACTTATATTCTCATTTTAATTTTAATTATTTCAACTTATTTTATTTTATTACATTTTAATCTTAAGTAATTACAATTATTAACTTATAATTAATTTAATTTTTATTTACTTATATACTATTTTATTGGTAAGTCCTCCACTGATATTATTTAATGCTAAATCCTGTTAATTATTACATTTGTATTTATGTGTCCAGTGAGGGCGCGTGGCTTAGTGGTTAGGGCATTCGGCTCATGATCGTAAGGTTGTGAGTTCGATTCCCGGCGACGCGTTGTGTCCTTGAGCAAGACACTTTATTTCCTAGCAATCTGGTTAGTCGTTGATCGTATCAGCTGGGACCCTCGTCGTCGTAACCGGCGGAGTCTTTTTTTTTTTTTATTTATTGTCGCACTGATCGCTTAACCGGTTAATATTTCTATATAAGTAACTATGAATGTTTACACGCACATCACATGTGAAAATATATGGTGTGTATGTGTATGTCTGTTGTTACACATGAGTATACTTATGGGCATGTAGATGTGAGTGTAATTCTATTAGTTCATTGGTAAGGGTTTTGATAGATAAATATTAGTATTATAATAATATTGGATTTATTACGTAGAGATGATATCTATTTATGCTATAAGGAGTTATTTTGTTTATATATCCTAGAATATTAGCGTATTTTGACTTCTTACAATTAATCTCTTATAATTTAATTATTATAAACTGATGTTAACTTAGTATATGTATATTTCTATGTCTTTTGATAGTCAATCGGAAATGTTTAATCTATACTTTATATTTAGCGTATGTTTGAATATAGCATATAGCGGTTAAGTTAGCAGACTTTTAGTTATAAAATACTATGGCTACGAAAAATACGGTGTCATATGAATTATGTACCTTATGAAAAATTACATTCTATGTCTTGATATAATTGTATGTATCTTTGCAATTAATGTTTTATGGAAATATGTGAGTGGATCTACTTAGTCAATACCACGGCCTTGGTGTTGTTTTGGGAGGGCTTGATGTCTGCATGCATGTATGTGCAATCAGTTGGGTTTCTCTGTTTTTCCATGTGTATAGTTACGATTATACCTCTTATATTATTCATTTATTTATTTATGATTTGGCTGTGTATGTGGCTATGTATGTGTGTATGTGTATGGGTGTATGTGTGTGTGTATACATATAATTATGTATGTATGTGTGTTGGATCTGTGGATGTGCGTGTGCATTTCTTGACTAACTAACCGTAAAATTTCCATTGTGATTCAAATTTAAAACTATAAGCCAATCGAATCTATCTAGGAAAATCAATATCAAGCGGACAGATGAATTAGACTTATTGATATGTAGATGTCTGTTTGCTTTACATGGTACAATTATGGTTGTTATTATTATTATTATTATTATTATTATTATTATTATTATTAATATTAATATTAATTTTTATTGACTTTTTGTATGGTTATACATTTTAATGAACTGGATAGTTTTATATATATATGTCTGCTTTAAATTTAAATGTGAGTGTACATGTATTTCCTTGATGTTAGTTATGGAACTAGGAGTCCAATATGGAAAATAACTGTGTTTGTTAATGTATACTGATATATTTTGTTTATATTGTATTATTGTATTAATGTGTATATATATGTGTGAGAAATTATGAGTGTCTATGCACACATTTTTATATTTTATATTTTTTATATTATATGTAAATTTTTTTCACACTTATATTAAATTCTCTGAAGAGGCTGTGAGACATCCTTGTTAATGTCTCATTTATACCTGCTTTATATGGCTAATAGGTTAAATGAGACATACTTGTCTTCATGGCCGAAACAGCTGTCAGATATGATGTAATTGTATTTTATATTTCTATTTCCATGTCTAGTTATATTTGCAATATATTATGTATAATGTTATTGCTGTTATGTAATGGTGTAATAAAGTATTGATTGGGTATTATCTGATGGTTGATGATTGATTGATTTAAGTATGTTTCTCCATTTTCTCATTTTGTATATATATATATATATGTACATTTGGTGTGAATGTTTTTATACAGCGCCATGATTTACAATCCTGTAAATAATAATAATGGTATTTTTATATAAGCTTCAAGCTTATGGAGATCACCATGCAATGGCTAAGAAAAATAGTCTGGTAAAGGGGTATATAAATCCTTCAGTCGAGGCTTATATAAAAATACCATTATATGTATATATATATATGTATGTGTGTGTGTATATATATATATATATGTGTGTGTGTATATATATATACGCATGTATATATATATGTGTTTATATAACGGGAAGGTTTACGAAAATAAACAAAAGACGAAGGCAGGTGGAGTAACACCCAAACAAATGTGTTAGTATGGGCGCTCAGGAATAGAAATAGAACAAGTCTTTTATGTTTCGATATATATATATATAGATATATATATATATATATATATATTTGTATGTATGTTATATATGTGTGTGTGTGTGTATATATATATTTGTATGTATGCTCGTATGTGTGTGTGTATATATATATATATATATAAATAAATATATATGTACTATTGGCCTGACTTGCCAGAAACAATAGCAAAATCTCTCTAAAATCATGCAACAAAATTTGAGGGATGGATGAAAGTGTAAGGGGGTGCAGAAGGAGAGAGAGAGAGAGAGAGAGAGGAGAGAGAGAGAGAGAGAGTAAGACATGGGAAGAACAAGGCTAAGAAATATAGAACAGCACTTATCAGAAAGAAGTGTAGAGTGAAGTGTTCATACATACATACATACATACATACATATACATACACACACACACATATATATATATACAAATTGAGATAGGGGTTGTATGTGCAACCCACCATGGGAAAACATATATCCAATATACTGCTAGTGAAGCACCCAACAAAGTTAATACATAAATGTTAAGAACTGGGATATTTTTGTAAGTGTCTCATTTATAACAACATATTAACCTATCACATATGGCTAATATGAGCATAATGAGGCACCCTTATCTGCATGGCTGAAACAGCTGTAAGATGTAGTTTATATTTATATTTGTATTTATTTATATTCACTTATACATACTGTACTTATTGTATCATATTACTCATTGATGTACATTGTTTTGTTCTATATTATGTTTGACCTTAATGTTCATATGTAGCGGTTTAATAAATTATGTGATTGGGTATTATCTGGTAGTTGATCATTGATTAAGATGTATTTCTCCATTTTCTTATTTTGTATATATATATATACATACACACATATATATGTATATGCCCCAGCATGGCCACAGCTTGTGAGCTGAAACTAGATGAAATAAAATATATATGTATATATATATATATAAATATATACACACACACACTGCCACTACCTTCATCCTCATTATCATTTAATGTCTATGTTTCATATGTCCTTTACTTGCTTTAGTCACTGGACCGTGGCCATGTCTGGACACTACATAGAAGAGTCTAGCTGAACTAATTGCCCCCCCACACACACACACACCAGGCACATATATATAAAAGAAGTAATTAAGATTCAGTTGAATTAGGTACTTAAGTTGAATATTTAAAATATTTAAGAGAAATTATACTAATACACCTTGTCTGTTGAAAATCCATATTTCTTGCAGCTGAAGATAGTGCTGTATTTAAATTGATGTAATGATTACATTGTTCAATTAAACAGAGCTGCTTGATATGGTTGTACTGCATCACTACTTAACATCCTGTTACATATTTTGATTTCATATATATATATAATTAAGAGAAATAACCTCTACTAAGTAATTCAATAGTGAAAGACTTTATCTATATCATAGAGAAAAATTTAAATATGCTATAATACATATTATTCAAAAATTCACTAAATTAAATAAACATTAAATAAACATTTATCTAATTTAGTGATTTAAAAAAATAATATTTATTATAGTATATTTTAATTTTTCTCTATGATACAGATAAAGTCTTTCACTATTGAATTATTCACTCAAATTGTTTTGAATTAATCATGCATTATCTTATAGCTTTGAGGTTTCAATGATGTGATTGCTTATTTTTAGAATGTCAATGTAGGTTAGGTGTGAGAGGTTAGATATGGCTAGTTCAAATATAAAACATGTAGAATATTTTGTGCCAGATATGGCCGGTTTAAACACCAATGGGTTAATTATATATATATATATATATTATATATTTATGAAATTTGATTTGGAATTGCTAAATTGAATTTTTCCCTGTAAGTTTGGAATTATATTCCCTACTATTATTATTATATATATATATATATACATACATATATTATATATATATATAAGATCGTTAGCCACTACACACATTTTTTTTCTCTCCTTGTTTTTCTGTGTATCTTTCTGTAGAAGAGCGTAGGCTCGAAACGTAAAGACTTTTTCTATTCCTGAGCGCTATACTAATACATCTGTTTGTTTTGTACACCACCTGTCTTCGTCTTCTGTTTTTTTCGTAAACTCTCCCTATATATATATATAATATATATATATATATATATATATATATATATATATATATATTAGTTCCTGTTTACCAAATTCACTTGCAATGCTTTAGTCTGCTCAAGGTCATATTAGAAAACCAAAGTGCCATGCAGTGGGACTGAACTCACAATCATGTGGTCATTAAACAAACTTCTTACCACTTTTTCTCTCTCTTACTCCTGTGATTTCGACCAACCCTAACCCGGAGCTTGGAGAAACCAGAGACCATCAAATCCTTATAACATCTTAGTATCTTCTCAGAATTTAGTGATGTTACACAAATGTAAAAATAGCAAAGTGGGTTGTGAGTGACATACTTAAATGCATTGTGAGATAAATGGATAGAGAGAGAGAGAGAGAGAGAGAAAGAAAATTAATTAGGTGGTGGAGGTGGTGGTGGTAATTGTCGAGGAGAGGAGTGTAAACTGTTGATAGGGTGACAGTTGATAATGAGTTAAAGAAGTATAGGATGGGGGTGGGAGTTGGTGGGGGAGAAGAAGATGAGTGTCAACAGGATAGGCAGATGGACAGATAGATTTACAAGCACACAGATAGACAGATAGATAGATATGGAGAGACAGACAGACAGATAGAGAGATAAATGGATAGACAGATGGATGGATGGATGGATGGATGGTTGTATATATCATCATTATCATCATCATCGTTTCATGTCCGCCTTCCAAGCTGGCATGGGTGGGACAATATATATCTACATATATATAAATATATATATTTTATTTAAAAGCAGCAGAAATTCAACAAAACCTGTTACTCAGAGTTTTGTTAACTGTCCGATGAACGGACTCTGCTGCTTTTAAATAAAGCATATTACTCTACTCCTGGTATTTGAGTACTCTTTTTTCCACCTTGTTTCACATTTTTGTGTTTACTCCAGTATAAATATATATATGTGTGTGTGTGTGTGTGTGTGGTAAGAAGCTTGCTTCCCAACCACATGATCCAGGTTCCTCAGGTCAACCAAAGCCTTGTGAATGGATTTGGTAGACGGAAACTGAAAGAAGCCCGTCGTATATATGTATATATATATATATGTGTGTATGTGCGTGTTTGTGTGTCTGTGTTTGTCCCCCTAGCATTGCTTGACAACCGATGCTGGTGTGTTTACGTCGCCATCACTTAGTGGTTCAGCAAAAGAGACCGATAGAATAAGTACCAGGTTTACAAGGAATAAGTCCTGGGGTCGATTTGCTCGACTAAAGGCGGTGCTCCAGCATGGCCGCAGTCAAATGACTGAAACAAGTAAAAGAGTAAAGTGTATATATATATATATATACACACACACACACATATATATATATATAATATATATAATATATATATATATATATATATATATATATATATATTATATATATAATATATATATTATATATATATATATATATATGTAGGTCCCGGGTTGATTCGGGGTTAACCACAGTAAATAAGGTACTCAATACATAGCAGAGTAAAATTAATTTATTATATAGAAGGAGCTTCTACAGACTAGAACTGTTTCATTCAAGAGAAATCTTCAGGAAGCTAGTTAACAAGAATTGTATTGGCATTTATACATATATATATATATATATATATATATAATATATATATATATATATATATAGATAGATAGATAGATAGACAGATAAATAGGTAGGTAATAAACAGAAGGTAAGTAGACAGTCAGACAGGCAAACAGGCAGACAGACAGCTAGCCAGGCAGACAAACCAACAGACAGACAGACACATGTGTCCAGTTAAACTGTGTGTATATATAACTGAAGGGCAACATTAGAAGTCAGATGTTTTAATTACTACAGAGGATGACGTAATTAATTACAATACACATATACGGATACACATACACACAGACACACACTGGTACGTACATGTACACACACAAACAGACACACACATATACAGGCACACACACACACACACACACACACACATACAGGAAGACATTGAACACTGCCATATTGTGAAATCAAATTATAAAGTTCCCATTCAGCTTGACAGACTGGAATGTTTTAGGAAATATGTCAGAGGTGTGTGTGAGAGAGAGAGAGAGAGAGGGGGGAGTGTGAGGAAGAGGGGACAGAGAGGAGAGAGAGAGGGGGAAAGACAGAGATTGGAAGAAAGGAGAGAAGGAGAGAGAGAGAGAGGGAGAGAGAGAGAGGCGATGCAGAGGAGAAAGAGAGGAGGAGGAGGAGGAGGAAAAGAGAGAGAGAGAGAGAGAAAGAGGTGACTAATCATCTGATGACAATCAGCCACCACAACAAGCACCTCAGCAGCAGTAGCAGCAGCAGCACCACCACCACCACCACTACCACTACCACCACTACCACTACTACTATTTCTATGAGGTCTGAAGTCACCAGTGATAGGTTCTGAATCACGGTAAGTTGCTGCACTAATCTACACAGATCCATGATCAAATGGGATTCCATTGGTGACCACCACTTCTTAGTTTTGTATATCTAGGATTACACCTTACAATGTTCACCGTGTCCTTCCTTTTTTTTTATTTTGGGTTTTAAAAGACTGTGGGTTGGGGTGGTTAATCTGAGGGAGATTTCACAGAAATATGGCATAAATATCCCCAAAGATCCAGGTTTGTGTAATATACAGGTTTCCAAAGACCCTGGTAAAATGACCCAAGGAACTGCATTTAGACATCCAGCCATCCATCTTCTCTGCCCACTATTCCTGCAAGTGTTGTGTGGGTAGAGTCCTTTGGTGCCTCTTCCATGGGGCCTTATCAGAAGCAGCTTTAGCTTTTATTAAGCTAGACTTAAAAGCAACTACAAATAAGAGTGTGTCGAAGTGTTGTCGGGTCTTCGCAGTCACAGCCTATCTCCAAAGGTCTCGGTCTTTTGTCATTGCCTCTGTGACGCCCAACGTTCGAAGCTCATGCTTGACCAACTCATCCCATGTCTTCCTGGATCTACCTCTACCCCGGATTCCTTCAGCTGTTTGGGAGCGGCACTTCACACATCTCTCCTCATCCATCCATAGTACATGACCACACCAGCGCAAACGTTTCTCTTGCACGCCACATCTGATGCTTCTTATGTCCAGCATTTCTCTCAGGGTGCTTACACTCTGTCATGTGTGCACACTGACATTACACATCCAGCGGATCATGCTAGCTTCATTTGTTTCAAGCCTACGCATGTCCTCCGCAGTCACAGCCCATATATCTATCTATCTATCTATCTATCTCTATCTATCTATCTATCTATCTATCTATCTATCTATATATATATATATATATATATATATATATATATATATATATTACCGTGATCACTGTGACCGACCAGGTTATCAAATGTTGCTACACATCGCTGGTCACAATGCGCTTCGCATTATTTTTAGCCTTCAAATGACACCACCCCGCTAGCTAAGCGAGCAGGCCAACAGAAGAAAGAGAGAGAAAGTTGTGGCGAAAGAGTACAGCTAGGATCGCTACCACCCCCAGTCGGAGCCTCATGGAACTTTAGGTGTTTTCGCTCAATAAACACTCACAATGCCTGATCTGGGAATCGAAACCGCAATCCTACAACCATGAGTCTGCTGCCCTAACCACTTGGCCATTGCACCTCCACTATATATATATATATATATATATATATATATATATTAAAATTATAACTTAGGGTATCTATGAGATACCACCATGCTCAAAATAGCAGCCATGATCTGACTCTAAAGCCACCTTAAGCGTTCATATAGCACAAGGAGAGAAGACAAAAAACAAAACAAAACTAGTAAAAAAATTACTGGATAATTCCAGATCCCGGATTTCTGACTTTGCATTTAAAAATGCTTTGCCTCATCAGTGGAATATACACAGAGAGAAACATAAATACAATATACGAATACTTACATATACGAACGTATACATACATACATTCGTATAAGTAAGTATTCATATGTTGTATTTATATATATATATGTATTTATGTTTCTCTCTGTGTATATTCCACTGATGAGGCAAAGCATTTTTAAATGCAAAGTCAGAAATCCGGGATCTGTAATTATCTAGTAATTTTTTACTAGTTTTGTTTTGTCTTTTTGTTTTCTCTTCTTGTGCTATATAGAAGTTGGTATGTAAAAGCACGTGGCTGGATGTATAAAAAACAAAATAGAGTGAAAAAACTACAGAAGATTTGTATTATATAGTTAAAAGCTGACCAGAAGAGAATTAATGCATTCGAGCTTTGGTGTTGGAGAAGACTTTTACGGATTCCATGGACAGCGAGGCTCACCAATGGAGAAGTTCTTAAGCAGATCAGGCCGAAAATGTCGCTAGAAGCTAGGATCACCAAGCATAGATTGGCATATTTCGGTCATATTATGCGGAGAAAATCCCTGGAGAAGGACATCATGCTCGGAATGGTCAGTGGCAAGAGAGGAAAAGGCCGACCAATGGAGAAGTTCTTAAGCAGATCAGGCCGAAAATGTCACTAGAAGCTAGGATCACCATGCATAGATTGGCATATTTCGGTCATATTATGCGGAGAAAATCCCTGGAGAAGGACATCATGCTCGGAATGGTCAGTGGCAAGAGAGGAAGAGGCCGACCAATGGAGAAGTTCTTAAGCAGATCAGGCCGAAAATGTCATTAGAAGCTAGGATCACCAAGCATAGATTGGCATATTTCGGTCATATTATGCGGAGAAAATCCCTGGAGAAGGACATCATGCTCGGAATGGTCAGTGGCAAGAGAGGAAGAGGCCGACCAATGGAGAAGTTCTTAAGCAGATCAGGCCGAAAATGTCACTAGAAGCTAGGATCACCAAGCATAGATTGGCATATTTCGGTCATATTATGCGGAGAAAATCCCTGGAGAAGGACATCATGCTCGGAATGGTCAGTGGCAAGAGAGGAAGAGGCCGACCAATGGAGAAGTTCTTAAACAGATCAGGCCGAATATGTCACTAGAAGCTAGGATCACCAAGCATAGATTGGCATATTTCGGTCATATTATGCGGAGAAAATCCCTGGAGAAGGACATTACGCTCGGAATGGTCAGTGGCAAGAGAGGAAGAGGCCGACCAAGAACCCGCTGGCTTGACACCATCAAGAATGATACCGGAATGGACATAGCCAATCTGAAAGAAGCGACCCAGGATAAAACTGACTGGAGGACACTGATCCAATGAGTAACCGAGAGTCGATTTTGACTGAGCGGATAAATCTCCCCCTCCCCCTCACCGCTCAGCCACTCACCTCTGCAGCAGTTCTGTCAATCTCCAGAAGGTAAAGAGGTGTAACAAAGACTGTTTGGCATTTTGTCTGACGCACTAACAATTCTGTCAGCTTATCTCCTTATAAGGGCTGAATAATAACAATAAAGAAACCACCAAATATTTTACAAAAATAACTCAAGCCAGACCATTTATATCCTAGCCTCTATCACAAACACAAACATTCTGATGGAATAATTATATTTTTGTTTCAATGATAATGATAAGCACCCACCTGGGATAAAGGTCCACCTGTCTGTCTACAAATAGTTAAAAGATATATTAAAATTGTAATGTTAGGAAAATGTTATAAAAATTTTTTTGTAGAGTGACATTGTTTTTGGAGAAATAACTGGTTCTGCATTTTCTTTCCAAATCTCTCAAATCTCTTTATCGTTGTTGTGTCACCTATTTGCTATGGCGTGAGCGACGAGATGACACAACAGCTGGTATGGGTGCCAGTCGTGTGACACCAGCATCTGCCATGATTACAATTTCCCTTGGCTTGAAGGATCTTCTTCTCAAGCATGGAATATTGCCAAGAGCCTCAGTCATTTGTCATTACCTACGCATATGTATATATATACAGGTAACACAGAATCCGGTTTAACCTGTTGCATAGCTGGGCTGACCGTGTGTCAGTGGTTAAACTGGTATTCTCATTAGGCTTGTCTGGCGAGGAGGACTGCTAGAAACTCAGCAGGACTAAAGACAAGATCTGTCAAAAGGACAATTTGGATCTTTTCGGTTTGAACGGCAGTTTTTAAAAATAATTTCCACGTAACTAAACACTTTTAAACTTCGTATACTGGTAGAATGTGTTTATAAAACATATTTTTCTCTTGGCTTTATTGAGAAAATTCTATACTTTGTAAGATATTTGTTGTTTTTTTTTCTTCAATTTCTGCAATTTCAACCAATCAATGATGTGTATTGAGTTAAAAAACATTCTGTGCCATATGAATATGTCCCTCGTTTAAGAAACAGATTGGGTTTATTTACATTTCTGAAGAAAAAAGATACCCTTCCTCCCACCCCTAACCCTAACCCTAAAACAGATTGAAATGCAATAAATAGATCAATACTCGGGTCATAATTATGGGTGACAATTTCATATGACACCGCTAGAAAAAACTGCCGTTCAAACCGAAAAGATCCGCAATTTCAACCAATCAATGACGTCCACTGAGGTAAAAAACATTCAGTGCCGTATGAATATGTCCCTCATTTAAGAAACAGATTGGGTTTATTTACATTTGTGAAGAAAAAAAGATACCCTTCCCTCCACCCCTAACCCTAACCCTAAAACAGATTGAAATGCAATAGATCGATACTAGGGTCATAATTATGGGCGACAATTTCATATGACATCGCTAGAAAAAACTGTTGTTCAAACCGAAAAGATCTGAGAGATGGACCTAGTACAGGTTCAATGACTATTTAGCAATAGCACAGGCCCTCAGAAATTCCAGGTTGGTGTCTGGAATGCTGGAAGACTACAGGGAATGAGGCATCCCTCAACTTTTGTTAAAGCATATCTCTCAGCAAAGATGCTAGATATGCAGGGAATAGCAGTGAACATTTTGGGGATGTTTGCTTCTACTTGAGCCTTTGGCACTCCTACATTCCTGAGGCTGCAAACCCATATATATATATTGTTATATTTTGGAATGGTCATTTTGCCAGTTTAGCCAATAAAAAACACACGCACTATATATTTGGTGTTACTTTGCTTCAGTGTTATTTATTTTTTACATCAATCTTAAACTTATTTCGGCCAGAGTTCTTTCGTCACACTCCTGTGACCGCATCAGTGGTCCTTTGTTTTCTTCTTTCTTAGTAAGGAGAGACACAGATAAGAAAGAAGAAAACAAAGGACCACTGATGCGGTCACAGGAGTGTGACGAAAGAACTCTGGCCGAAATAAGATTAAGATTAATCTAACAAATAAATAACACTGAAGCAAAATAACACCACATATATAGTGCGTGTGTTTTTATTGGCTAAACTGGCAATATGACCATTCCGAAATACAACAATATCTGTTTCAACACACGACTTCACATAAAAAAATCTTGCACAACAAATATTTAAACGTACTATATATATATATATATATATATATATATATATATAGTTAATCCAAACATGAAAGCACAAAGAAACACAACACGAGGACGTGGAACAAATACAGTATTATTGGACGCTCAGGAAAGAAGGAAAGAAGGAGGGTTTAACGTTTTGAGCGGAACTCTTCGTCGGAAACATAGGAGAAGGAAAGATTCAGAGAAGGGAAGACAGAGGAAAAAAAAAAATCGCCAATGGTCGCCTCAGCTTGTCTTTAGATCATATCAGCCGGGTAATGAGGGCCTATGAATTGTACAAGCCTTATTGGGCTAAAAATAAATTTTGCACAGGCATTGCTTTGTTAGTGATGGTCATACTTTTTAAGAGTCGACAGCCATCACACACACACACACGAGTTGACCATGGCAGAATTTGAACTCAGAATATGATGGATCTGAAGAAATACTGCAAAACATTTTCAAGGTCCTAACAATTCTGCCAGATTGCTAAATAATACTCTTTTACTTGTTTCAGTCATTTGACTGCGGCCATGCTGGAGCACCACCTTTTAGTTGAGCAAATCGACCCCAGGACTTATTCTTTGGCAGCCTAGTACTTATTCTATCGGTCTCTTTTGCCGAACTGCTAAGTTACGGGATTGTAAACACACAAGCATCGGTTGTCAAGTAATGTTGGGGGACAAACACAGATACACACACATACATATATATATATATATGCATATATACAATGGGCTTCTTTCAGATTCCATCTACCAAATCTACTCACAAGGCTTTGGTCAGCCCGAGGCTATAGTAGAAGACACTTGCCGAAGGTGCCACACAGTGAGACTGAACCTGGAACCATGTGGTTCGTATGCAAGCTACTTACCACACAGTCACTCCTACGCATATATATATATATATACACATATAGATATATACATATACATATATACCACAAGATGTATACCACAAGAAATCTCCCCTCCCACCCCACCGCTCAGCCACTCACCTCTGCAGCAGTTCTGTCAATCTCCAGAAGGTAAAGTGGTGTAAGAAAGGCTGTTTGGCATTTTGTCTGACGCACTAACAATTCTGTCAGCTTATCTCATTAAAAGGGCTGAATAATAATAAAAACCACCAAATAGGATCTTTTCGGGTTGACCAGCAGTTTTTTAAAAATAATTTCCATGTAACTAAAAAATTTTAAACTTCGTATACTGGTAGAATGTGTTTATAAAACATCTTTTTCTCTTGGCTTTATTGAGAAAATTCTATAGTTTGTAAGATATTTGTTGTTTTTTTCCTTCAATTTCTGCAATTTCAACCAATCAATGACGTCTATTGAGGTGAAAACATTCTGTGCTATATGAATATGTCCCTCGTTTAAGAAACAGATTGGGTTTATTTACATTTGTGAAGAAAAAAAGATACTCTTCCCCCCACCCCGAACTCTAACTAACCCTAACCCTAAAACAGATTGAAATGCAATAGATCGATACTAGGGATATAATTATGGGTGACAATTTCATATGACATCACTAGAAAAAACTGCTGTTCAAACTGAAAAGATCCCCAGAAGGTAAATAGGTGTAAGAAAGACTGTTTGGCATTTTGTCTGACGCACTAACAATTCTGTCAGCTTATCTCCTTATAAGGGCTGAATAATAACAATAAAGAAATCCACCAAATATTTTACAAAAATAACTCAAGCCAGACCATTTATATCCTAGCCTCTATCACAAACACAAACACTCTGATGGAATAATTATATTTTTGTTTCAATGATAATGATAAGCACCCACCTGGGATAAAGGTCTACCTGTCTGTCTACAAATAATTAGTTGACCTTCGACCCCTCACCTCGCCGCCACCACCACAAACACCTGACATCTGTTGTTTCTGCTGCTGCACACTTCCTGTCACAGGAAGGAACAGGTGTGAGTGCAGGTATGGTGGTGGTGGTGGCAGGGGGTGGCATTTACCTGAATAATTTCGTTAGCAGATGACACCATTCAGCATATATATATACACACACACACTCAAGGCTGTGTGTTGGCAGAACCGTTAGCAAGCCGAGCCAAATGTAAGCGGCATTTCGTTCACCTTCGTTTAAAATGTTACATTCTGGGCTCAAATTCCGCCGAGGTCGACTTTGCCTTTCATCCTTTCGGGGTTGATTAAATAAGTACCAGTTACGCACTGGTGTCGATGTAATCAACTTAATTCGTTTGGTGTCCTTGTTTGTCCCCTCTATGTTTAGCCCCTTGTGGGTAGTAAAGAAATAGGTATTTCGTCTGCCATTACGTTCTGAGTTCAAATTCCGCCGAGGTCGACTTTGCCTTTCATCCTTTCGGGGTCGATGTAATCGACTTAATCCGTTTGTTTGTCCTTGTTTGCTGGAAATGAAGATCTCCAGGTCCAAATTCTTGGATGGCTGTTGTTGCTAATGTTTGTTTGTTTGTTGAGTGAAGCAGTCTTCGTCCCAGTGTAGTGGGAGAAGTCCGAAACGTGGTCCTTTGCTATTCGTAAGACCTGCAGAAGAGAAAGCAGGTCAACCCTCCTGACACCGAGAGCATCGACGGATGGATGAATGCGCATCCAGGCTCAGCGGTTGCGTAGGAAGTCGGGGACAAGAAACAGGAAGAAAGAGTGAAAGAAAGTTGGAGCGAAAGAGTACAACAGGGTTCGCCACCATCCCCTGCTGGAGCCTCGTGGAGCTTTAGGTGTTTTTGCTCAATAAACACACACAACGCCCGGTCTGGGAATCGAAACCGCGATCCTCCGACCACGAGTCCGCTGCCCTAACCATTGGGCCATTGCGCCTCCACTTGATGTTGGAGCGAAAGAGTACAACAGGGGTCGTCACCACCCCCTGCCGGAGCCTCGTGGAGCTTTAGGTGTTTTCGCTCAATAAACACACACAACGCCCGGTCTGGGAATCGAAACCGCAATCCTCCGACCGCGAGTCTGCTGCCCTAACCATTGGGCCATTGCACCTCCACTTGATGTTGGAGCGAAAGAGTACAACAGGGGTCGCCAACACCCCCTGCCGGAGCCTCGTGGAGCTTTAGGTGTTTTCGCTCAATAAACACACACAACACCCGGTCTGGGAATCGAAACCGCGATCCTCCGACCGCGAGTCCGCTGTCGTAACCATTGGGCCATTGCGCCTCCACTTGATGTTGGAGCGAAAGAGTACAACAGGGGTCGTCACCACCCCCTGCCGGAGCCTCGTGGAGCTTTAGGTGTTTTCGCTCAATAAACACACACAACACCCAGTCTGGGAATCGAAACCGTGATCCTCCGACCGCGAGTCCGCTGTCGTAACCATTGGGCCATTGCGCCTCCACTTGATGTTGGAGCGAAAGAGTACAACAGGGGTCGTCACCACCCCCTGCCGGAGCCTCGTGGAGCTTTAGGTGTTTTCGCTCAATAAACACACACAACGCCCGGTCTGGGAATCGAAACCGCGATCCTCCGACTGCGAGTCCGCTGCCCTAACCATTGGGCCATTGCGCCTCAACACCCGGCCTGGGAATCGAAACCACGATCCTCCGACCACGAGTTCGCTGCCCTAACCATTGGGCCATTGCTCCTCCACTGGCTGTTGCTGCTGATGGTGGTGGTGGTCATGGTTGTGTTCTTAGTATTATCCTCACTAATATAGTAATGATGGGGGGAAAAACCCATCCAAAAAAAACACATTAATACAATAGAGCTGAGAGAGGAGAGAACAGGATGTGGTTGTTGTTGTTGTTGTTGCTAAGATGTGACAGTGAGGTGGTGGTGGTGGTGGTGGTGGTGGTGGTGGAATTGAAAAATTACCAAGCCAAATATAAATAGCATTACTGATAAGGTTAGTCTTGTATTAGTGGGTTTGCATATCTCACACACACACACACACACACACAAGCATGCACGTAGACAAGGATGTACATGTGCGCATGCAAACAGATGTATACAGACATGTGTATAGGATTATACGTGTAAAAGCACCAAAAGCTTTAATATATTTTGTGTGTGGACAGCATGTGCCCAATATTTGTGCTATATTTTTATTCCTGACTTGTGGATTCTTGGACAGTTACATATGTGTGTGTGTGTGTGTATGTATGTATGTAGTATGTATATATATATATTTGGGCTGGACACGTCGCCCGGCTCACCGATAATCGGTGGACGCACGCAGTTGTCGAGTGGTACCCGCGTGAGCGGAAAAGACCACCCGGAAGACCTCCACGACGGAGGAGTGATGATTTCAAGAGGACGATTGGGATCACGTGGATGAGAAAGGCGCGATCCAGAGAGGAGTGAACAGCGTGCTGTGACCAGCGGTGTCAAATGGACACCTGACGGACTGGTCGGTCAAAGTGATATATATATATACATATATATATACATACAACTTATAAATGAGGGCTAAAGAAAATTATATCAATGCCAATATACTGATAACAGTCTTTTAAATCGTCAATTTCTACATATTATTTACCTGCTACAGAAAAAGACACTAAGAACTGAAATCGGAGAAGCCGGCCGAGAGAATTTTTTAAAAAAGTTCGTTATTTCTATATTGAATCAATTTCGGAATTAATCTCATAAAAGATTCTTTCCTCTTCAGTAGAACATATGAAAGGATATAAATAAGATACTTACAAGCACCCATGGAAAAAAGCCGAAGCAAAAATCACGAGTACATATAAGTACCCCAGATATATCTAAATATAAAATTCTTTGGTCAGCCTCAGCACGTGTTGACTGTTCTCCACTACAGGTTATACATATATATTTATATATACAGGCTATTGCCTGTACAGGTGGCACGTAAAAAGCACCATCCAAATGTGGCTGATGCCAGCGCCACCTTGACTGGCTTCCGTGCCGGTGGCACGTAAAAAGCACCAACCGATCGTGGCTTCCCATGGCACCTGTGCTGGTGGCATGTAAAAAACACCCACTACACTCACGGAGTGATTGGCGTTAGGATGGGTATCCATCTGTAGAAACACTGACAGGTCAGACTGGAGCCTGGTGCAGCCTCCTGGCTTCCCAGAGCCCGGTTGAACCGTCCAACCCATGCTAGCACGAAAACGGACGTTAAACGATGATGATGATGATATATAATAGTTATCGCCATACTAATATGGCATTCTTATAAAAATAAGAAAAAAGCTGTCCGCTTATTAGCTCCATGAGGCCATCGCCTTAAGTTAGCTATTTGATACACAAACTGTATCCATATAACCTTCGAACAAGGGAGGTCAGTCGCTCCACACTACTTGACCGGCAGCTACAGACGCGTTTCGGAGTATTGCCCCTTTTCAATGCAGCGATGATGATATATATAAATGTATATATATATACATACCCTCTCTCTGTTTCGGAGAGGCACTGAGCGGCTATACGCGCACATACACACACAGCAGTAACTTCCACCTACTGAATTCCATCACAAAGCTTCGGTCGACTCGGGGCTATAGCGGAAGACACTTGCCCAAAGTGTCACGCAGTGGGACTGAACCCGAAACCATGTAGCTAGGAAGCAAGCTCCCTAACCACACAGCCATATATATATATATACATGTACATGTATATATATATGTATATATATATATACTCTTTTACTCTTTTACTCTTTTACTTGTTTCAGTCATTTGACTGCGGCCATGCTGGAGCACCGCCTTTAGTCGAGCAAATCGACCCCGGGACTTATTCTTTGTAAGCCCAGTACTTATTCTATCGGTCTCTTTTGCTGAACCGCTAAGTGACGGGGACGTAAACACACCAGCATCGGTTGTCAAGCGATTTGGGGGGGACAAACACAGACACACAAACACACATATACACACATATATATATATATATATATACGACGGGCTTCTTTCAGTTTCCGTCTACCAAATCCACTCACAAGGCATTGGTCGGCCCGGGGCTGTAGCAGAAGACACTTGCCCAAGATGCCACGCAGTGAGACTGAACCCAGAACATAATAGTAGGGAATATAATTGCAAACTTAATTTAATGTTTATTTAATTTAATTTATTGATTTTTTTAATAATATTTATTATAGTATATTAAAATTTTTCTGTATGATATAGATAAAGTCTTTGAGATGGCTGCACCAGGCTCCAATCTGATCTGGCAGAGTTTCTACAGCTGGATGCCATTACTAATGCAAACCACTCCGAGAGTGTAGTGGGTGCTTTTACATGCCACCGGCAAGGGGGCCAATCAGGCGGTACTGGCGATGGCCATGCTCAAATGGTGTTTTTTATGAGCCACCTGCACAGTAGCCAGTCCAGCAGCACTGGCAATGACCTCGCTCGAACGTTGAGGCAAAGAAAAAAGAAATACTTTTATACAAGTAAATCTTGTTTTTTTTTCTCATGAATAAAAACCAGCAGAGGGTGATGGGAAGGGTGGCAAACATTTTTTTACAGAAATGTTTATTTTGGAGTGGCTTAATGGTGAGGAAGAATAGATTTTGTGAGAGAATCACTTCACTAAAGTTGCAGTATAGAAAAGGAAATAGAACATCATGATTTCATAAGTTCGTGTGTGTGTGTGTGTTGTGTGTGTGTGTGTGTGTAACACTTTTACTCTTTTACTTGTTTCAGTCATTTGACTGCGGCCATGCTGGAGCACTGCTTTTAGTCAAATCAGATCGTCCCCAGGACGTAATCTTTGTAAGCCTGGTACTTATTCTACGGTCTCTTTTTTGCTGAACCGCTATGTTATGGGGATGTAAACACACCGGCATCGGCTGTCAAGCAATGTTGATGGGACAAACACAGACACACAAACATATACACACACACACATATATATATATATATATATATATATATAATATATATATATTATACATATATATATGAAAGGCTTCTTTCAGTTTCCATCTACTAAATCCACTCACAAGGCTTTGGTTGGTCTGAGGCTATAGTAGAAGACACTTGCCAAGGTGCCACACAGTGAGACTGAACCCGGAACCATGTGGTTGGTAAGCAAGCTGCTTACCACACAGCCACTCCTGCGCCTATGCATATCTTTCATCTTGTGTGTGCCTATGATCATGTCTGTTGAGGACCTGTGTGTGTGTGTGTGTGTGTGTGTGCTATTTTGTGTTGTAATATGTGAGCATATGTGTGTTCCTGAGTGTGTGTGAATGTGTGTGTGTGTGTGTGTGTGGTGTGTGTGTATGTGTGTGGAGGTGTGTGTGGATTGTGTGTATGTGTGTGTGTGTAATGTGTGTGTGTATGTGTGTGGGATGTGTGTGTATTTATGTGTGTATGTGTGTGTATGTATTTTGTATTGTGTGTGGATGTGTGTGTATGTATGTGTGTGTGTATGTGTGTGTGTATGTATGTGTATGTGTGTGTGTGTATGTGTGTGTGTGTGTGTATGTATGTGTGTGTATGTGTGGTGTATGTGTGTGTTGTATGTGTGTATGTGTGTATGTATGTGGGTGTTGTGGTGTGTGTATGTGTGGTGTGTATGTGTGTGTATGTATGTGTGTGTGTATGTGGTGGTGTATGTATGTGTATGTGTGGTGTGTGTATGTGTGTTTGTATGTTGTGTGTGTTGTGTGTGTATGTGTGTGTATGGTGTTGTGTGTGAGAGAGAGAGAGAGATGTGTGTGAGTGTGAAGTGGATATTTATGCATGTGATGGGAAATACCGTAAACATTAATAAAAAAAACAAACATTAAATCATGATGATAATGATGATAATGGTTAATGATGATGACAACGAGGCTATCGTTCGATTTTGCTTCAAACCCCCACCCACCTCTCCTTCGAGATTTACGCTTGGTCGAGAAGAACGGGAAAAGAAACAACAGCAACAAATAATAAAAACAGGTTTGCGGCAGGCTGAGGCTTGCAGTGTTAGAAACCAACTGTCTCGACAACCTGCCTGCTTGTCTGTCTGTTTGTCCGCCTATGACAACAAGGATTATTGAGATCAAGTAGGTTGAGACGAGGATATAAAATCAAGAAGATGGATCAGTAGAGGTCTTGCCAACGACAGACTCTGCTCCATAGAAACAGGATGTTGAAACTACAATGGTATTTTCCCACTCATCGGCGATTGATAACGCAGCTTATATGTCTGTTTGGCATAGGGGGCCCTCTTCCAAAAAGCAGGATCTATGGGACGTGGGACATGTTTTGTCATCAGACTGTGCTACAGTAACCAAAAAAAAAAGAGAAAAAAAATCAAGGTAAAAAATCATAGGCGTAGGAGTGGCTGTGTGGTAAGTACCTTGCTTACCAACCACATGGTTCCGGGTTCAGTCCCACTGCGTGGCACCTTGGGCAAATGTCTTCTACTATAGCCTCTGGCCGACCAAAGCCTTGTGAGTAGATTTGCTAGACGGAAACTGAAAGAAGCCCGTTGTATATATGTATATATATATTTATATATGCATGTGTGTGTGTATGTTTGTGTGTCTGTGTTTGTCCCTCCCACCAACATCACCATCGCTTGAAAAAAAAGTCAAGATAGAAAATACTAAATTATCATCATCATCATCATTTAGCGTCCGTTTTCCATGCTAGCATGGGTTGGACGGTTCTACTGGGGTCTGTGAAGCCAGAAGGCTTCATCAGGCCCAGTCAAATCTGGCAGTGTTTCTACGGCTGGATGCCCTTCCTAACGCCAATGTTTATAAAAAACATTTCAGTACCATTTTCAGTCATTGAGACTTATTCAACTGTAAGTAAGGAAAACAATTAAATTTTGGAAAAATTAAAAGAATATTTGTATAGTGTTCAAATACAAGTGGCATTTTCCTTGTTTCTGCCTGTCTGTCTCTCTTGCTTACTCTTGTGGGTTCAAGGTCGTTCATCATCATCATCATCATCGTTTAACATCCGCTTTCCATGCTAGCATGGGTTGGACGGTTCGACCAGGATCTGGGAAGCCAGGAGGCTGCACCAGGCTCCAGTCTGATCTGGCAGTGTTTCTACGGCTGGATACCCTTCCTAACGCCAGCCGCTCAGAGAGTGTAGTGGGTGCTTTTTACATGCCACCGGCACAGGGGCCAGAGGAAGCTGGCAAACAGTCACGATTGGTTGGTGCTTTTACATGTTACCGACACGGATGCCAGTCAGGCGGTGCTGGCATCTGCCACATTCGGACAGTGCTTTTTACGTGTCACCGGAACGGGTATCTTAACTACAATTTCCATTTGTTGTATATATATATATATATATATATATATATATATATATATATATATATATATATATACATCTATACATCTAATATAGGATAAAATTTTTCAAAATAAAATTTTATCAATGACCAGCATATTAAAAATACCTTTAAAGGTTAAATTTATAAACATCTTATAAACTTTTGCTCTTGTTTATAAGTTGTATGTATATATATATATATATATATTATATATATATTATATATAGTGTGCAGTTCGACAAATTATATTTTATGACGTACTCCACTGATGATCTGAAGATATTTATGTAAGTAAAATTACATAATTTATTAACAGTGAAACAATTGTATGGGGTTAATCTATATTTTTGTCATTTTTCATTTGTCCTGCTTGCTTACATTCTTTGTGTGCTAAAATTTTTCTTGAGAACAATTCTTAGTGGCTGAGTCCCTTTGCAGATCTATATCTAGCATAAGAGCGTCGACATAGTGGATTCACTCTCATATTTGTATATATATATACATATATGATGGGCTTCTTTCAGTTCCCATCCATCAAATCCATTCACAAGGCTTTGGTTGGCCAAGGGCTATAGTAGAAGACATGTACCACTTGCCCAAGGTGCTGCATGGTGGGACTGAACCCAAGACCACCTGATGGATGAAAGCATGGAGCCACAGCTTCACAATTCTACCCAAATTCTCTAGAAAATGTCTGGACCTGTTTGCTAGAAAAAACTCAGGAATCGTCCCATTTTCGACAGAAGAAAGTACAGAGAAAAATATATCTGTATACAAGTGCAACTTTTAAAATTCCTAGTTAAGCGCAGGAGTGGCTGTGTGGTAAGTAGCTTGCTAACCAACCACATGGTTCCGGGTTCAGTCCCACTGCGTGGCACCTTGGGCAAGTGTCTTCTACTATAGCCTCGGGCCGACCAAAGCCTTGTGAGTGGATTTGGTAGACGGAAACTGAAAGAAGCCTGTCGTATATATGTATGTATATATATATATATATATGTGTCTGTTTGTATTTGTGTGTGTGTGTTTGTCCCCCTAGCATTGCTTGACAACCGATGCTGGTGTGTTTATGTCCCCGTTACTTAGCAGTTCGGCAAAAGAGACCGATAGAATAAGTACTGGGCTTACAAAAAGAATATGTCCCGGGGTCAAGTTGCTCGATTAAAGGCGGTGCTCCAGCATGGCCGCAGTCAAATGACTGAAACAAGTAAAAGGGTAAAAGAGTAAGGAGAGTTCTCTCATCACCCTTTCAATCTCTGTCTGTCTGTCTCTCTCTTTCTCTCTTTCCTCTCATTTTGCGTCTTCTCCCTCTCCTTTTAATAATAACATATATATATATATATATATATATATATATATTGTCATATCTCTTTCTATTTCCTGGTTCCCTCCTCCCGCTCCTCGCATTTCTACTTTCCTGTCAACACTTGTTAGCGTTCATATCTATTTCCTGGTCTCTCTCTCTCTATATATATGTCTATCCACTACTACTCCCCCCATCCCCCTCTCTCTCTGCTCATACACGTTTTCCTTATGATGTGTGCTGATAGCTATACAGGAATGTAAAAATGGTTCACGAAAGCCTGCTACAAGCCACCAAGTCATGCACAAACAACATGCACACACATCTAAATGACCATTTTATATCTATCTATCTATCTACCTATCTATCTATCTATCTAGCAATCTATCTATCTATCTATCCCTCCATCTATCTATCTATCTATCCCTCCATCTATCTATCTATCTATCCATCCATCCATCTATCATCAATCAATCTATCTATCAATCTTAGATAGATATGTTTCTTTATTAGCCATACAGAGGGGACAAATTACAAAGTAGAGCTTATCTTTTTGGGAAGAAATTAAGAAGTGGGGTAGGTTTTCGATCAAAAGGGATCGTAAAAACTAAAAAAGAAAAGAGAAAAAAGAAAAAAAACGATCAATAGGGATCGTGTATCACAGAAATGTCATGATGTAAAGTGTAGAGGGAGAAACAGATAGGGTTTATCCATGGAAAGAAAAGCCTACGGAAAAGACCACGGTAACCTCAGTCAATAATGTCACATGTTACCACATTTATTTGCAAGTAAATAACTCTCTGTTTTAAATTTTTCCAGGTTCATAGGATTATGCTCAAGGTGGCTTCGTCATTCATACGTGCCATCCTTGCTACATTCACCCATCTTTTTTTGAAACATTCACTAGACAACACTTGCCTCTCTTCTCTCACTTTCCTTTTCAAGTGATACTTGAAGTAGTTGATGAGAGATTGACCAGAGAAGAAAGTGTTTGTCTCTAATCCTTTCAGATGCGTCCACCAGATACATTCTTTCGCCATAGCCACAAGTATGATGAAAATAGCTCTGTCAAACCGTCCAACCCATGTCAGCATGGAAAACAGGCATTAAATGATGATGATGATGATAAATTCTGCAGGTGTAGAAAATCCGGGTATCACACCAGTATATTCAGTGTGTGGATCTTGTGAAAAGTTTTTTGAAGCACTCCGTCGGTTACGACGACGAGGGTTCCGGTTGATCCGATCAACGGAACAGCCTGTTCGTGAAATTAACGTGCATGTGGCTGAGCACTCCACAGACACGTGCACCCTTAACGTAGTTCTCGAGGATATTCAGCGTGACACAGAGAGTAACAAGGCTGGCCCTTTGAAATACAGGCACAACAGAAACAGGAAGTAAGAGTGAAGAAAGTTGCGGTGAAAGAGTACAGCAGGGATCACCACCATCTCTGCCGGAGCCTCGTGGAGCTTTAGGTGTTTTCGCTCAATAAATACTCACAACGCCCTGTCTGGGAATCGAAATTGCGATCCTACGACCGCGAGTTCGCTGCCCTAACCACTGGGCCATTGCGCCGAAAAGTAAAATATAATCCAAATAAGATGACAAAGAAAGAGTTTAGCACATCTTTCATGACCAGCTACAATTGTTTCTGTACCCCATTGTTTTGACAATGTGGTACCACATTGTTTTTGACACCAGATACAATTGTCTCTGAACCACATTGTTTTGACAATGTTGTACCACATTGTTTTTGACACCAGATGCAATTGTCTCTGTACCACATTGTTTTGACAATGTTGTACCACATTGTTTTTGACACCAGATACAATTGTCTCTGTACCACATTGTTTTTGACACCAGATACAATTGTCTCTGTACCACATTGTTTTGACAATGTGATACCACATTGTTTTTGACACCAGTTACAAGAGTGTACTGTAATTCCAAATATATTTTTGGGATATTTACTTTTACGAAACCTCCTTATTGAAACTGGTACTTAATTTATGAAACCCAAAAGGATGAAAGGCAAAGTCGACCTCGGTGAAATTTGAACTCAGAACACAGAAACAGACGTAATACCGCTAAGCATTTCACCCAGTGTGCTAACAATTCTGCCAGCTTGCCGCCTTAAGAATCTTCTGTAATAAAGAACAGAGCTTTGATTAAAGATTCCAACCATGACAATCCAGTCCTAATTTCTTCAAACATCTACAGCTGCATTGTCCAATGTGTTCATTTTTTATTAAACCAAAGAGGTACATGTAGACTTGTTTATCACTGATTCATTCATCACTGATCTGGATAACATGATACCTTCAATTGTGAACCATGTTACGCTTATCATGGATTTATCTATGATAACACAAATTGGCAATCAATCAAAGATTCTGCTACAAAAACGTACCCCAGCAACTAACTACCCACAATGCTCAGCTACCCAGAATGCATTAACTATCGCTTGTGTTTACAGGAGTCTGTGGCTTAAATCCTTAAATCCTTAAAAAAGTTTTAGCCCAAAGGCTGCGGCCATGCTGGGGCACCACCGCTGAGTATTGATTTTGTACAGATTTACATATTTGTTACACATTGACATGGGACCAGTGCACAGAAAAAATTATGAAGGCTTCTGACCCTAAGAAATGAGTAGATTCTCTACAGGAAAAGGTGATGATCAAGAAAAGGAGTGGCTGTGTGGTAAGAAGCTTGCTTATGAATCACATGGTTCCGTGTTCAATCCCACTGTGTGGCACCTTGGGCAAGTGTCTTCTATTATAGCCTCGGGCCGACCAAAGCCTTGTGAGTGGATTTGGTAGACAGAAACTGAAAGAAGCCCGCCGTATATATGTATATATATATATATATGTTTGTGTCTGTGTTTGTCCCCCCAACATTGCTTGACAACCGGTGGTGGTGTGTTTACGTCTCTGTAACTTAGCGGTTGCCCTTCATTGGAGACGGTGTGAGAGGATGGTTAAGTAATAATTAATTTAGATGGGATACAAAATAGAGAGTGAGGTGGAAGAAAGAAAATAGATGTGAGATATGTAGGGACATTGAATTTGTAGATCCATTTTTTAGGCAGAATGGTATATCTCTCTTTACTCTTTTACTTATTTCAGTCATTTGACTGCGACCATGCTGGAGCACCGCCTTTAATCGAGCAACTTGACCCCGGAACTTATTCTTTTGTAAGCCTAGTACTTATTCTAGCGGTCTCTTTTGCCGAAACGCTAAGTAACAGGGACATAAACACACCAGCATCGGTTGTCAAGCAATGCGACGGGGACAAACACAGACACACAAACACACACACGCATATATATATATATATATATACATATATACGACGGGCTTCTTTCAGTTTTCGTCTACCAAATCCACTCACAAGACTTTGGTCAGCTCGAGGCTATAGTAGAAGACACTTGCCGAAGGTGCCACGCAGTGGGACTGAACCCGGAACCATGTGGTTGGTAAACAAACTACTTACCACACAGCCACTCCTGCGCCTATATGTAAGATTCCAATACCTTATGAGAAAAATCCAACAGTATTTAAAATTGTTCATTCAAATATAGAGTTTATACACAATTTTAGATTACTAGAGATATCAGCAAAAGCGAACGATAGAATAAGTACTAGGATTGCAAAGAATAAGTTCTGGAGTTGATTTGCTTGACTAAAGGTGGTGCTCCAGCATGGCTGCAGTCAGATGACTGAAACAAGTAAAAGAGGAAGCTTCACTGCTGTGGGCCACGAACTTGGTGTCAATGAATCTACCATTCATTCAAATATGAAGACGCCTTCTTCATATTTGAGAGATGATCAAGGAAATATGTGATAGTGGAATCTTTGGCCCATGAATAGTGAATTTAGTGTCAATGACTCCCCCATTCATGCCAATTACAAAATGCATGTTTGTTCCTTCTCGAGCCATGCCTGGCTCATAAGGGCCTGTTTCCCGGTTTCCTTGGCGTATAGGTTCCCCACCTGGACGGGATGCCGGTCCATCGCAGGTGAGCTGCAAGATGCAGGAGGAAAGAGAGAGAGAAAGTTGTGGTGAAAGAGTCAGCAGAAGTTTTGCCATTACCTACTGCCGGAGCCACGTGGAGCTTAGGTGTTTCGCTCATAAACACACACATTGCCCGGTCTGAGTTTTGAACCTGCGATACCTCAACCGCAAGTCCTCTGCTCTAACCACTAGGCCATGTGCCTTCACAGATTACAAAATGCATGTAGATGATTCATTTATCACTACCTTCTGTTATGGAACCAAACCTCCGTGATAAATAAACACAGATGTATAATTTTAGAAAAAATTCAGCTACTTTTTCTAACATACAGAATGATGACAGACACTTCCTTGTTGACTCACATTTTGTGTTTTTTCCCAGGGCAGACTTGATTGAGCAGACCAACAATAAAAGGCACTCCACTCCTTGCTCTTCAATCTTTTTTCTTCTCTTTTTCCCTCTCAGACACTCTATTACTCTTTTACTTGTTTCAGTCATTTGACTGTGGCCATGCTGGAGCACCGCCTTCAGTTGAGCAAATCGACCCCCAGGACTTATTCTTTGTAAGCCCAGTACTTATTCTATCGGTCGCTTTGCTGAACTGCTAAGTTACGGGGATGTAAACACACCAGTATCGGTTGTCAAGCGATGTTGGGGGACAAACACAGACACAAACACACACATATATATATATATACATCTATGTTTCTGATGAAGAGCTCCGCTCGAAACGTTAAATCCTCCTTCTTTCTTTCCTGAGCATCGAATAAAACTATACTTGTTCCATGTCCTCGCGTTGTGTTTTCTTTGTGTTTTCATGTTTGGATTAACTATATACATACATATATATGACGGGCTTCTTTCAGTTTCCGTCTACCATATCCACTCACAAGGCTTTGGTCGGCCCAAGGCTATAGTATAAGACACTTGCCCAAGGTGCCACGCAGTGGGACTGAACCCGGAACCATGTGGTTGGTAAGCAAGCTACTTACCACACAGCCACTCCTACGCCTATATGTGGGGATAATAGAATCTAATGTGGCTGTCCTTTTCCAGATCTGGGTAAAATTTTGTTGCCAATTTAAGCTGATCGAACTGCCGTATTGACACTTTCTTAATTGGTTTTATTGGGAAGATTATCAGAAAGAGGTGTTTAAAAAAATGGAGAGGCCCTTTTAACAATACACATGGCAACAGTTTAAACCATAAAGAATTGATTTGGCGTCGGTCAAAGATAGGTATTTAGGCATTTAGGTGGGGTGGAGGAAGAAGACCATGTGATCTCTATATATATAAACGGCAGTTTGTCTGTCTGTGTGGCAGTCAGGTTGTACCCTCACCCTGACCACGGCTTTCAACCGATTCTGATGAAACTTGACACACACATAGCCCAATGTCATAATTCAAAACTAACGCAGCGAAAATTTTGAAAAGTTCCCCCAGTTCTGAAAAAAAAATCGATAAATTCGACATGGGGTCGAGAATCTAAGCTTTTTATATGCAACACATTTTCTGTCGGGAGACAGCTAGGAACATCGTATACATAGAAGTATTCGAGTGAAGAGAAGACATTGCAGCCTACACATGCGCCTTCGTTCCCTAGAGGGAAAGAACTAGATTGGGATTAGTCGTTGCCTACTAGGGGCTCTTACATACCCGGGCAACGCCGGGCTATGCTGCTAGTAAGAGCTAAATGAAGAAATAAAACGGGTGTGAGAGGGTATAGATATAAATAACGAAGCTGTAGGGGGGATGAAATAAAATCGAAGTGGTGGAACTGATAAGACGTACATATAAATACACACACATATATATATTCGTAGATACAAACATAAATACATTCTTAGATACAGAAATATGCATACACATATATAAACAGAAAAAGTGAGCGAGATCGATCGTTATAGATACGTTGAAGGGGGCTTTACAAGAAGGAGGAAAAGTTAGACACATTAGCAAAAGGTGATATAAACATTTTTAAGCTTAGATTGTAAACACATATATACACTGGCGTGTACGTGTGTGTGGAGGGAGAGAGAGAGAGAGACAAGTAGAACTGATACATAGACACAGTAGATAAGTATATAGACAAATAATTATAAAGACAAATGGCTAATTATAGATAGATATGCAAGTAGAGAGACTTAACAGCTAAGCTCGAACTGTAACTAGGAAGACAAGACTTCTAGGTAGGTTAGACATTTTAAAATCTTTTAGCCAGGAGGGAAGATAGGGCCCCCGACAGCTGCAGGGTTTTCAAGACTCGTGGGAAGTACTCTGAATGAAGGGGCTTGTCCCGAATGCTTGCAACACAGCGGAAGTCCAATAAAAGCGTCCAAGGTGTTAGGTAATACGGTTAAACTGGGTGATGGGTGATGTCAACCATCCAAGTGGGCTATAAACAGGATTTGAATTTAGAACATAAAAATAACCAAATAAACTAGTGTCGCAACGTATCTAGTCCGATGGTTTTATTGTTTTGCCAATCTAATGCTTTTGATTAGGACTTTATTTATTTTATTTTTTTTACTTAGTCCCGAAAGGCAAAATAGGCTCTGGAAGGATTTGAACTCAGAGCGTAGAGAGCTAGGACAAAGACCGCGAGGCAGTGTGTCTAACGCCCCTAACGACTCGGCCAATTCGCTGCCAGTTCTGTGTCAAAAGATTTGTGAAAGACATAGAAAGATAGATAGACAGATAGATAGATCGATCGATCGATAGATAGACAGATAGATAGATAGATAGATCTATAGATAAACAGACTGATAGGCAAACAGATATAGAGACAGACAGATAGATATATAGATTCTTAGATAGATAGATAGATAGATAGATAGATAGATAGATAGATAGATAGATAGATAGATCGATAGATAAACAGACTGATAGACGGACAGATATAGAAACAGATAGATAGATCGATCGATAGATAAACAGATTGATAGGCAAACAGATAGATAGATAGAGAGATAGATCGATGACATAGATAAACAATATATAGATTATAAGTGGGGTCTAAAGTATGACACACACACACACACACACACGTGTGTATGTGTAGAATATAGGTGAAGTGTTCAAAGAGTGTTTAATACCTACATTTCGAAGGTGGCTCCGACGTTGGTTTTGGGGTCGTTACCGCTGGGGTTGTTGATTTCGTTTCTTTTGCTGTTGTTGGTGTTGTAAACAACATCAAAGACCAACAACAAACAACAGTAATTAACAATATAAAGTCGAATCGCCATCGAGGGATCCCGTAAACTTTCTTTTTCACTTCCATAACTTTTTAATTACTTTTTTCTTTAAATCCAAAACTAAGAGGTATTCGTTTCTTTGTTGATATCCCAATTAAACAAAAAATAAGTTAAAATTGTTTTGTCTGGTTTGGTTTTAAACCCACAACACTCTATTTTCAAAATATACTGAAATATCAGTAAATGATTAATTATATAATAATCAAAACAGGCAAAAACTATACCAGGTAGTTAATTGCTTTCACTACAAAAACCTCAAAACTTTCAACTTTCCCCAGAATAACAAAATACAGCGGAGTGATATCAAACAAACTTTTCCGCCCCTTCCTCTTACCACTACTTTCTATTTCAGTTACATCATCATTCTTTCTCTCTTTAACATTCTCCATCCCCCTCCTTCACTCCTCTGTTGTATCTACCTCCTTTCCCCTCGCTCCTCCCTCTCTGTCTTCCTCTACGCTATCTATTTTTCATATCGCTCTTTCCCTCTCTTCCTCTCTACTTTATCTTTCATATACCTCTCTCTCTGCATTCTACTTTTTCTCTCACCTCCCTCTCTCTCTGTTACATCATCATTCTTTCTCTCTTTAACATTCTCCATCCCCTCCTTCACTTCTCTGTTGTATCTACCTCCTTTTCCCTCGCTTCTCCCTCTCTGTCTTCCTCTACGCTATCTATTTTCCTTATCTCTCTTTCTCCTCTCTTCCTCTCTACTCTCTATTCTACTTTTTCTCTCACCTCCCTCTCTCTCAGTTACATCATCATTCTTTCTCTCTTTAACATTCTCCATTCCCCTCCTTCACTTCTCTGTTGTATCTACCTCCTTTTCCTCTCGCTTCTCTCTCTCTGTCTTCCTCTACTCTATCTATTTTTCATATCTCTCTTTCCCCTCTCTTCCTCTTTACTCTATCTTTCATATACCTCTCTTTCTCTATTCTACTTTTTCTCTCACCTCCCTCTCTCTCAGTTACATCATCATTCTTTCTCTCTTTAACATTCTCCATCCCCCTCCTTCACTTCTCTGTTGTATCTACCTCCTTTTCCCTCGCTTCTCCCTCTCTGTCTTCCTCTACGCTATCTATTTTCCTTATCTCTCTTTCCCCTCTCTTCCTCTCTACATTTTCTCTCACCTCCCTCTCTCTCAGTTACATCATCATTCTTTCTCTCTTTAACATTCTCCATCCCCCTCCTTCACTTCTCTGTTGTATCTACCTCCTTTTCCCTCGCTTCTCTCACTCTGTCTTTCTCTACTCTATCTATTTTTCATATCGCTCTTTCCCTCTCTTCCTCTCTACTTTATCTTTCATATACCTCTCTTTCTCTATTCTATTTTTCTCTCACCTCCCCCTCTCTCTGTTTTATCTATTCTACTCTTTCTCTCACCTCCCCTCTCTCTGTTTTATTTATTCTACTCTTTCTCTCACCTCCCTCTCTGTCTGTTTTATCTATTCTACTTTTTCTCTCACCTCCCTCTCTCTCCTTACTCTGTTTTCATCTTCTCCTCTTCCCCCTCTCCTAACCTATATTTTCACGTTCCTGTTTTCTCAGCCCCCCGTTTCATTTTCTAGTCTATCTTTTTTCACTCTCTATTGTCTCTTTCTCTTTCTCTATTTATTTTCATCTCCCCCCATTCCTCTCTCTACTCAATACTTTCTTTCTCTGCTTTCTCACCCTCCTTTTCGCTTTCTATTCTATCTTTTTTCACTCTCTATTGTCTCTTTCCCTTTCTCTATTTGCTTTCACCTTCCCTCCCTCTGTCTACTAAATACTTTCTCTGCTTTCTCACCCTTCTTTTTCTTTGTTTTTCCTCCTCCTCCTCCTCCCCTCTCTCTCGCTATTAAATAATTATTTCCTCTCTCGTTTTTTCCCCCTTTCCTTCACTATTTTTTCTGTCTCCCTCCTCCTCACTCTCCTCTTTCACATTTCCTTCACTATCTTTCTCTTTCTCATTACTTCCCCCTCTCTCTCAAACCATACCGTCTCTCTCACAATTCCCCGCTCCCATCTTTCCCTCCTTCATCTTCCACTCCTTTCCCATTTCCCTCCCCGACTTTCGCCTTTCCTTTCTACCTTTCACCCTCACTCTTTCTTTCCCCCTCTCTCTTCCTCTTATATTTACACCCCCTCCGTTGTACGTTCTCTTTCCCCCTCTCTCTCTATTGTTCTCTCTCCCTTACCTTCTCACCCCTCACTATAAATATACAGCTTATATTTCCTTTTCCTTTTCCTTTTCTTCACTCCTCTTACTCCTCACTCATTCTCCCCATACACTCCCTCTTCCGCTTTTATTTACACCCCTCGGTTATACTTTCTCTTTCTCCTCTCTCTCTCTCTCTCTGCTCTTCTCTCTCACTCTTACCTTCTCACCCCTCACTATAAATACACAGCTTGTATTCCCTTTTCCTTTTCCTCACTCATTGTCCCTATACTCTCTCTCTTCCTCTTTTATCTACACCCCTCCGTTATACTTTCTCTTTGCCCCTCTCTCTCTCTCCGCTCTTCTCTCTCCCTCTTACCTTCTCACCCCTCACTATAAATACACAGCTTGTATTCCCTTTTCCTTTTCCTCACTCATTGTCCCTATACTCTCTCTCTCTCTCTCCTTTATATTTCTTCTTTTCCTAACTCTCTCTCTCTCCTTTATATTTCTTCTTTTCCTAACTCTCTCTCTCCCTCTCTCTCTCTCTTCTTTATATTTCTTCTTTCCCTAATTTCCTTCTCCTTATCTACTTTTCTCGGGGCACTTTATTGTCTCGCGTAACCACAAAACCAAAGCTGCACGGTTCTACGATTCAAATGTTTCTCAGTAAACAATAGCAACAGGAAATATAAACTTGTCCTACATCGATAATTTCATAATCAAGCCCTGAGTCAACCTTGAACGACCAGATCATCTTCCAACATTAACCGTTTTATCTCTTCTCTTTACTCTCTTTTACTCTTTTACTTGTATCAGCCATGTGACTGCGGCCATGCTGGAGCACCGCCTTTAATCGAGCAACTCGACCCCGGGACTTATTCTTTGTAAGCCCAGTACTTATTCTATCGGTCTCTTTTGCCGAACTGCTATGTGACGGGGACATAAACACACCAGCATCGGTTGTCAAGCAATGCTAGGGGGACAAACACAGACACACAAACATACACGCACACACACACACATATATACGACGGGCTTCTTTCAGTTTCCGTCTACCAAATCCACCCACAAGGCTTTGGTCGGCCCGAGGCTATAGTAGAAGACACTTGCCCAAGGTGCCACGCAGTGGGACTGAACCCGGAACCATGTGGTTGGTAAACAAGCTACTTACCATACAGCCACTCCTTTTTTTTTTCTTCAATTTCTGCAATTTCAACCAATCACTGATGTCTATTGAGGTAAAAAAAACATTCTGTGCCGTATGAATATGTCCCTCGTTTAAGAAACAGATTGGGTTTATTTACATTTGTGAAGAAAAAAAAGATACCCTTTCCCTCACCCTAACCCTAAAACAGATTGAAATGCAATAGATCGATACTAGGGTCATAATTATGGGTGACAATTTCATATGACACCACTAGAAAAACTGCCGTTCAAACCGAAAAGATCCCTTTTCTCTTTAAACACAACGTGTATAAAACCACATTCTTCAAGATGCTCAATTTTAAAGACAGTAGGGTATGATTTCAGAGACGTTTGGCTGCCGTTTCTAACAGATCGAATGCCTCTGTAATAGCCTCCCATATTAGCCTGTTAATGGTTTTGTCCTTATTAAGTTCTGCATTCTAATCCTGCCAGGGTTGACCTCATCTCTCATCTCATAATAGTTTAGGAAGTAAAACACATGGCCAAGATTTAATCCAGAGCTTGCCAACATTTTATAGCTGTCACTCCTTTTTCTCTCTTTTGCAAAAATTTTTCCAATGTTTCCCACCCCTCTTACACTTAATATCAGACCTAAGTAATTTGGTTCCGTGTTTGGGTTTGACGCAGGGGATTATTATTTACCATAACATCATCCTAAAGCTCCATGAGGCTCCGGCAGGGGATGGTGGTGATCCCTGCTGTACTCTTTCACCACAACTTTCTCTCACTCTTACTTCCTGTTTCTGTTGTACCTGTATTTCAAAGGGCCGGCCTTGTCACTCACTGTGTCACGCTGAATATTCCCGAGAACTACGTTAAGGGTACACGTGTCTGTGGAGTGCTCAGCCACTTACACGTTAATTTCACGAGCAGGCTGTTCCGTTGATTCGGATCAACCGGAACCCTCGTCGTCGTAACCGACGGAGTGCTTCCATCATTCTACTATCTATCTATCCGCTCAGTCGAAGTTGATTCCCGGTCACTCGATGGATCAGTGTCCTCCAGTCAGTTCTATCCTGGGCCACTTCTTTCAGATTGGCTATGTCCATTCCGGTTTCACTCTTGATGGTGTCAAGCCAGCGGGTTCTTGGTCGGCCTCTTCCTCTCTTGCCACTGACCATTCCGAGCATGATGTCCTTCTCCAGGGATTTTCTCCGCATAATATGACCAAAATATGCCAATCTATGCTTGGTGATCCTAGCTTTTAGCGACATTTTCGGCCTGATCTGCTTAAGAACTTCTCCATTGGTCGGCCTCGCTGTCCATGGAATTCTACAGTAAACTTAAATGGTATTCGTTTAGCTTTTACTAGTTTCAGCCTTTGGACTGAGGCCAAGCTGGGGCACTGCCTTGACAGGTTTTTAGTCGAACAGATCGACCCCAGGATATATATTTTAAAGCCTAGTACTTTATATTGCCTAACCAGTAAGTTACGAGAACGTAAACACACCAACACCGGCTGTTAAGCGGTGGTGACACACACACACACACAGAGGCATTCACACACAACACACACACTCACTCACACACACACACACTCACACTCACACACTCACACACACACACACCACACACACACACACTCACACACTCACACACACACACACACACACACACACACACACACACACACAATGGGCTTCTTTCAGTTTCCGTCTACCAAATCCAATCACAAGGCTTTGGTAAGACCAAGGAGAAGACACTTGCCCAAGGTGCCATGCAGTGGGACTGAACCCCGAACTATATAGTTGGGAAGCGAACTTCTTACCACACAGGCACGCCATCTTTTACTTGTTCCAGCCATTGGACTACGGCCATGCTGGGGCACTGCCTTGGAGAGTTTAATTGAACAAATTGATCCTAATACTTTTTTTATTTTCAGAGTTTGGCCCTTGTTCTCTTGGGTCTCTTTTTGTCGAACTGCTGCTTTATGAGGATGTAAACAAACAATCACCGGTTGTCAGATGGTGGTGTGGAAAGCAAACAGAGCCGGCTCAGCAATAAATCATAGGCTGATTTATTGACAGCAAGCCACAACGTACATGTGATCTTTGCAGTGTGGGGTCGCGCATTGTCCTGATGAAACATCACTTCTTTTCGATTCACTAAAGCGGGTCTTTTTTTCTTCAAAGCTTGGTTCAAACGCTCTAATTGCTGACAGAAGACTTGAGCATTGATTGCTGCATTAGGTGGTAACAATTCAAAGTGAATTACACCTTTGCAATCCCACCAGATATAGAGAAGAACCTTTTTCCCATGAAGTTCCCTTCTCAGTTGTGGTTAAGCATTTTCCCTTTTATCAAACTACTGTTTACGATGTTTAACATTTTGATAGAAGATCCATTTTTCATCACCAGTCACAAGTCTATCCAAAAAGGGTGAAATGAGTTCATGAGAATGTAGAGAAGAGCAGATGTCAACTCAGAATTTGCAGTTGCTTTCGGACAATTCATAAAGCACTCATTTTCCAAGTTTAGGAACCTTTCCAAGTTGTTGAGATGACAATGAACAGTTGTATGGCTTGAACTAAGCTTTATTGCCAATTCTTCAACTGATAATGCAAGATTTTCTTCAAGTAATGCCTCAAGGAGCTTATCATCAAACTCAACTGGACGTCCTATTCGATCTTTATCTCCAAGGCTGAAATCTCCGCTTCTGAATTTTGCAAACCATCTTCTGCAAGTTCTTTCATTCAAGCATTCTTTCCCCTAAACTAAGTGTATGTTTTGAGTCGCTTCGGCTGCAGGGTTTCCGTTTTTGTACTCATAAAGCATTATGTGCCTCAAATGCTCTTTGGATACTTCTATGTTAGAAAGGGTTTTAATCAAAGAAATTTTAATTCTATTATTCTGTAACATAATATTTAATTAGTTTAAATATACACAAATGCGTAAAAATAATTTTTAATTCCATTAGACATTCTAAAACACTATTAAATTTCATTCAATTTTTAAAAAGGCAAAATTGGACAGAACTTATGGGATAACCTGATATATAATGATTATAATAAAAGTTGACAATTTTTTTTATCTTATTGGACGTTGCCAGCCTCCCCTGGCACCTGTGCTGGCGGCACGTAAACAGCAACATCTGTATGTAGTCGATGCCAGCACCGCCTTGACTGGCTTCCGTGCCAGTGGCACATAAAATGCACCAACCGATCGTGGCTGTTACCAGCCTCACCTGGCACGTAAAAAGCACCATCCGTACATGGTCGATGCCAGCGCCGCCTTGACTGGCTCCCGTGCCAGTGGCACATAAAAAGCACCAACCGATCGTGGCCGTTGCCAGCCTCCCTTGGCACCTGTACCGGTGGCACATAAAAAGCACCCACTACACTCACGGAGTGGTTGGCGTTAGGAAAGGCATCCAGCTGTAGAAACACTGCCAGATCAAACTGGAGCCTGGTGCAGCCTCCTGGCTTCCCAGATCCCGGTCGAACCATCCAACCCATGCTAGCAGGGAAAACGGATGTTAAACGATGATGATGATGATGATTTATTTTGTAAACAAATTATACAATATTACATAAGCATTTTACAATGTTTCTTTCTTTTCTGGAAACTTGCTGTGTACCAGCAGCTGATGGCTTGTGGACCGGCACTGGTCCATGGACCACAGCTTTGTGTAGCACTGGATTAACTCTATCCTTATCATCAAGAACGGTTGCTCTACTAGGCTTCCATAGATTTTACTGACTCCAGTTTTTCATGCTTAGAACTTTGGTTGACTCAAAGATAAGACACAGTACAAAGCAGTTTTCGGATCTTTTCGTTTTGAAAGGCAGTTTTTTCTAGCAGTGTCATATGAAATTGTCACCCATAATTATGACCCTAGAATCAATCTATTGCATTTCAATCTGTTTTAGGGTTAGGGTTAGTTATGGTTAGGGTTAGGGGTGGGGGAAGGGTATCTTTTTTTCTTCACAAATGTAAATAAACCTAATCTCTTAAACGAGGGACATATTCATACGGCACAGAATGTTTCTTACCTCAATGGACGTCAGTGATTGGTTGAAATTGCAGAAATTGAAGAAAAACAACAAATATCTTACAAACTATAGAATTTTCTCAATAAAGCCAAGAGTTTGTGTTTGTCCCCCACCCCCCAACATCGCTTGACAACTGATGCTGGTGTGTTTACGTCCCCATAACTTAGTGGTTCGGCAAAAGATACTGATAGAATAAGTACTAGGCTTACAAAGAATAAGTCCTGGGGTTTATTTGCTTGACTAAAGGCGTTGCTCCAGCATGGTCACAGTCAAATGACTGAAACAGGTAAAAGAGTAAAAGAGTATGGTTTATTATTGTTTACACTTTGAATTGCAAATATATTTGTCGACACCAAAACCTTTTAAGTGTTTCAGGCCTCTAATCCAGGTCTTAATCTGGTTTTGTCCAAAGCATTTAACCTCCATCACAATATTAGGTCATGTAGTTAGATAAAGATCTTCATGAGTTTACATTAATTATCTGTCCTATTTATTCCTAAATTGTGCCACAAACTAAGGTGGGGGAGATGGTAGAATAGCTACTGTATCAGACAAAATGCTTTGTGGTATTTCATCAATCTATATGTTTTGAGTTCAAATTCCACCGAGGTCGACTTTGCTTTTCATCATTTTGGGGGTCGATTAAATAAGTACCAGTTGCATATTGGGGGTCGATGTAATTGACTAACCCTCCCCTCCCCACAAATTCAGGCCTTGTACTTAAGGTAGAAAGGATTATTATTATTATCATTAAGATTTTTGTTTGTTCCTTCTCGAGCCATTCCTGGCCCATAAGGGCTGGTTTCCTGGTTTCCTTGGCATATAGGTTCCCCACCTGGACGGGGCGCCAGTCCGTTGCAGGTGAGCTACAAGATGCGGGAGGAAAGAGTGAGAGAAAGTTGTGGCGAAAGAGTCAGCAGAAGTTCACCATTACCTTCTGCTGGAACCGCGTGGAGCTTAGGTGTTTTCGCTTATAAACACACACATCGCCCGGTCTGAGATTTGAACTCGCGATCCCTCGATAACGAGTCCGCTGCTCTAACCACTAGGCCATGTGCCTCCACATTATTAAGATTAGTGATTGGTAGAAGAGACAATATTCTTGGGGAGGCCCTGTGCATCAAAGACAAGCCACTCTCTTCTGGAGAACTTTTCGCCCAAGACTGACAGATAACATCCAGAAATCCTTAGCCTCACAGTGCTATGAGGGAGCATTGCCAGTCTAAGATAAACTCTATGGGCATGGAGGTGCCATCAACCAAGCATGTCCGAGATGTGCTCAGGGCAATGAA